>NC_063050.1:19327482-19507482 GCF_018812025.1 Megalobrama amblycephala
TTCGTCCACTAGTTGGCGCTAACGAGTTTTACACCTCAGTAATCACGTGGTGTTTCACAAATCCACATAATATGCATATCATTTGATAGATCTCCTGATGCTGAACAACTTTGCCTCAAGAACTAATGCTGTCAATCAAATTGTTCATTAATTATTCACAAATATGTGAAAAACCTACTTTTGCGAACATATCCTAGGTTTTTCGCCCGATCGGAACGAAACCAGTGCAGGACAATTCTCTGGACTCTCTAGATCAATAATTATCAAAAAAATTAACTTTACCCTTTGGGTCGCTACAATAGGGTCATTTAGAAAGTAGGTGTGGCTAAATATACCCCAAAGCCTATAAAACCTAAACGAAAACTCAGAACTTCACGAAAATAAGTGAGCACATGCAGGATATGACTCTAAAGAAGCACACCAATTTTTATGAAGATCGGATTATAGGTGGTGCTATAACTGTTAAAAACGTTTAAAAAATATGTTTTTTAAAGGTTTTTTGACAGTTATAGCACCACCTATTGTCCTCAGAGTGTGTCCATACATATGCGTGTTAATTTTGGTGAAAATATCTCTTTTAGTTTTGAAGTTATAGACACTTATATATATGTGAGCATAAAAAATAACCCTAGAACATCTCTGATTGGATTTTTTTGCCATTTCCTATTTGGGCTTGAACTTAGGTTCTGTGTTTTCTACGCTGGTTTCGCCTCGATCGGATTAACGGTTTCAAATATATTCGCAAAAGTTTTTTTAAGTGCTAAATCACAATGTTGCACAAACCATAAGCCGAAACCTGGCAAGTCTGGTATCGTTGGACTTGGCAAGGTTTCAGGAGTCTAAAGGTGATGATACACGGGGCAACTTTTTGAGCAATGTTGCTGGGCAATGTAGCCGAGCAACGTTGCTTGGGCACTTTCCCATTGAGAATGAGCAACAAATTTATATCTGGATACGTTAGATCGGTTGTGGGCAATTTTTTGAGATCCTCCAATCAGAATGTTAGCAGCCGATCACGTGACCGGTTCGGAGATTTCAGAAAAGTGGCAGTGGAGCGGAGAAAAAGAGTGTGAACTTATATCTTTTTACGCTAGTAAGTTGTCATGCGTCAGCACAAAACAGGGAATTTACCTCATATATTGCTTAAAATACCAACAACTGTCCAAAGTAATGCATGTAAGGTGTAATTAAGCCACTGAATGTTTTCAGCTAAATACTAAAACGAAGGAATTAATATAACGTCTATAGTAGCGTAGGCTGTAGGGCGTATGGCACGTGAATGTAGCGTTTGATGCGATCGACGCGGATTCGAATCCGCCTTTTGCTGAACTCGCTCTTCTCCCTTTTTCTATCACAAATCAGATCAGAAAGGCATTTATTTTTAATAAAAATGAAGAAAATATTTGAAAAATTTAAATTAAGTGCCTATAATAAGGTATTTATTGGGTTGGCAATAGATTTGCTCCTCTCTGATTAGTTGCTGCCAACTGTCTGTTGCCCTAATTAGTTTCCCTGTGTCTCATCAGGTTGCCCGATGACGGCAACATTGCCCAGCAATATTGCTCAAAAAGTTGCCACGTGTATCATCACCTTTAGGACGTGACTCACGTGAAAATAAGTCGACCACACCCACAGTTATATACATTTTCAGCCAAAACCATTAAAAACATATGTTTTTCCTTATTAAATTGCCTCTATTGGCTGTAAATATTCTATTCCATCTATGATCTAAGTGTTTACATGCTTGCTGAATAAAATATAACCCCTTTTATGTGCTTAAAGGCCTTAAAGTGCTTGAACCCCGGTAAATGCTGCTTGCAGCTTTAATTTTTATTTAATTTTATTTCAGTCAACCTTTATTTTATTTAAAGCATCACATTTTTTAGTTTTAGTTTCAGTCACCTATAATAACACTGCTACTAAGTAAACTAAATGACTAAAAATAAATAGCTACAGCGTAAAATTTCTTCAGTTTTGTCAAAGTGTACACAAGCGTATAGATGGCTTCGAAACAAGACATGAACTAAAAGCCACAAATCTTCGATTTTGATGTCACGAGGGTCTTTAAACCATGACAGGAAGCCCCTCACATCATCAAGTGTGTCACAAAGGCAACACAAAGATTAATGAGATGTTGATTGTTTTTTAAAAGCAATTATACATTAGGCCCCCAGCCAGAATTGCGACACGTCCTGCGAGTCACTGTTTGAGTTAAGGTCTTTTCATTACCTCTTTCATTTTCAGTAACCCCACTAGACTCAAGCGCTTATGTTTAGAGATAGTGAGATGTAAAGCACACCGTGATCCGCTCTCAAGGTTGAAGGTGAGAGAATAATAGACCGAGAGGAGAAAGAGAGAGAGAGAGACAGAGGGGCGAGAGGGAAAGATGGAGGAGTAGATTGGATGTGAAAGGTAGATAGCAATTGCGTGAGTGTATGAGAGAGAAAGAGAGAGAATGAGTATATGTGGGTAGGAGAAAGAAGGAAGGACAGGTTGAGAGATTAATCTAACCTATGGCGTAATGAGGCCTCGGTCTGGCTGCCTTCCTCCGTCGATGGAGAAAAATCGACTGTATTTATGCCAACTTGCCATCTAGCATGTCTATTCCATGTCCAAGTCCCATCAGCCAGCTGTACCCCCGCCCCCAAAAATATAAAATAATAAAATAAACTTTAACGGAGGGAAGCCCTATTAACTGACAGAGTACTTTCTTACCCTGGCGAGAGCGATCTCGTGGGTCGAGTTCTGAAATGCCAATGTGCAATGACAATGCTGCCAACTTCCCTGACAAGGGTCTTTTATCAAGCTCTGTGGAAAGCCAGGTCCCAATCATTTCATTCCTGGAGCGAGAAAGAGAGTAAGCAACAGAGAAAATACAGATAGAAAATCCAACATCCACCCACATAGACTCTACTTACTTCCTGTTGATGTGGATTTCAGTTGATGTTGTGTTAGACAGAGTGTGACTTTTTCTGGTAGTAATTATCTGTTGAGGTTTGTCTCCGCAACCTAAATCTTAAAACGTGTTTTAAACCAAAAACTGAAGTTTTGTGGTGTATTTGAGATATGTAAATATACAATAAATTTATACATATTGGCAGTATATGTTTTGTCACTGATCCTTAAAGCTCTGCAGCAACCTACTGTTTCTATGGTTACTGTGGGTTGCAGGCGTCTATTTAACACATTCTGACTGACTTGTAATTAACTTTTAATGGTTGAAGGCACAATATGTAAGATCTTTGGATTAAAATATCCAAAAACCACTAGAACAGTGTTATATATTTTGTTGACTTTGTACTTAAAGGATCCCAAATGTTTCCAAGAATGTTTAAATCCAGAGAAATAAGCAATTTTAACCAGGACACGGACCGTGTCCGTGCAATCAATGAAATCAATTAAATCATACCAAATCATAATTAAATCGTGAGAACCACATTTTACCATGCCTAATATCGATCTAGTTTACTGCAGTGTGCAACAAGTGTCTCATAGTAGCCGCCGAGCGAACGCACAGAGTAGCATTATAACAACTTTCAACTAACTAACAACTTTTTTTTTCTAACGGCTGTAGACGTGAAGACAAGCACGTCCTGATATTGCTGAGTTAGATGCGTTCCTCGGTCAACATATTTTGTTGATCCTGGAACAACATTCTAGTCTGAAAATTTTGTCTTAACCCTATTCCTACCCCTAAACCTAACCCTAACTATAAGTTATCCCAAAAATCAGAGGGAAATGATAGATGAATAACACTGATGTAGAAGCACCAATTCATGATTTTAAGCCTAAACTTGACATAATCTGTAAACTTGTCCCTCAAATCTGATTGGTTGATTTGAATGTTGTTCTAGGATCAACAAAAATGTTGACCCATTAACATGTTGAACTCAGCAATATCAGGTTATGCTGAAGACAACGCCTTGATTCTGCGAAATCAAGGTGCTTTTGTTTTAACTAAGCGACCTCTAGTGGCGAAAACTACATAGTGTGCCTTTAACGGTTACAGAAACATTTGAAAACACTGCTGTATATATGAACTCACCGTCAACATTAATATGTACAGCTGTTCACCTGCTCATTAATGCAAATATTTAATCAGCAAGTTACATGGCTACATTTGTCGGCCGCATACAACATCGAGGCGGTCTCATTTAAGAAAAATAACCATTAGATTGCAAAGTAAGAAAGAAATTATTACTTTAAGTATTTTACATCTCATGAGGAATAATGGTCAATTTGATCACAGTTGTTTTTCTTAAATAAGCAGCCAACAAATCTGCAGCAACCAAGCAATGTTATCCTTTCAAAATGGACCAAAATCTCTAAGGAATGTTTTCAGCACCTTGTTGAATCTGTCACGAATAATTAAGGCAGTTCTGAAGGCAAAAGGGAGTCCAAGCAAGGTACTAGCAAGGTGTACCTAATAAAGTGGTCAGTAAACTTAAACTTAAAATAATGAAATAAAATAAGTTTAAATTGAAGTACTAACATAACAAAAAAACCCTAAATAGAAATATAAAACAACAACAACAACAAAATAACACTAGATTCTACTACATTTCACACTATTTGCATAATTTGACAAAATTACATCTTGATTGGAAACGACACATAATAAGACATGATTTCCTCTTGATTTCCTTTTTCTTCAAACATCATATTAAATTAAAAAAAAAATAATTTTGGTTGACTGTTGTACCCATGGTAACAATCTACACTTTCTTTAGAAAAAACATTATTAGAGTCAAAATTGTTGGTCATGGTGCAAATTACTTCAAAACCTATAGCAACAGTCATAACTGGCATGAAAAATGTATATAAATCAATTTATTAAACAGTTCATGATTATTTCACTCTTTATGTTATAATAGTTTTATAAATATACATTTTTTAAGATGGATTTTCAAGTAAAACAATAAAATGTACACACAAACACAAAAGCATTTGAAAAGTACACGACAGACATTATTAATATGACTTTCATACAAATCAATAGAAATCACATAAATAATCGCCGTAGTTGAAGAAACATCACTGGCCTAAAGATAGAGAAAATGCAGCTTTGATGAAAGTGTTTGTTTCTCTGTGTGTGTGTCCCATATATTCAAGGCTACAAACTAAAATGCCCTAGCTAGTGATAATTAATGCAACACCAGAGGGAGTATCTTTCATACAGTATATCATAGTTTGATTACTGAACTCACAAATCCTCTGCCATTGGGAGAATTTATGTATTTAAGGGCCCAGAGAGCTGTATGGGAACTCAGCCTTGGGCTAAATTTAGATCCCCTCATCCACACATAAACAGCAACTATCAATTACGCTGTATCAGAGTGAAGACATCCACCTGTCATTCCACATAAGAATTCCCCAGTCAGTCGGTGAAGGACACCTTGTGCGTGTATGTGTGTTTTTAGATCAGCGAATCAGACCAAATTTACACTAAATCTGCTCTCTGATTCGCTGCCGCACAAGAAATTGTTTTCCTCCCTGGAACAGTAGTCATTTTTAGAAAGGACTAAACAAATTCATTTCGCCCTCTTTTGCAGATCTAACCAGCAAACATGTCAGGCAGTCGCACAGCTCCAAATACCCACGGCACCTTTGTGTCTCTGTTTATAGAACGACTTGAGAGGCCTGTGATAGCATTATAAGTTTTTGCCTAAGGTTTTCCTTGTGTACCTGCACAATTTGCCTCAAGCGCTCACAAGCTGTGCACATTTTGCCTAAAGACACTAATGACAACAAAATACCATTGGAAACCGAGGATCCGCCACTGTAGTATGAACCTTGAACTTAAGATTCTGAAAATATCACAGACTGGAAACTGTATCTGATGTACAAAAATACATTTATTTGAAACGATTCCAAAATGACAGTAGTTGTCCATAGAAATATTGAAATAAAGATGTAACAATAACCATGAGTCATGCAGCTGCAGATTTTGTGCGACGGGAGATAATTATTACAATTATTTGTTCGTTAAAACATTACTGGTTTTCTATCACACATAAATCGTATGGCAAGTATCTTTTCAACCAGCTTCATTTTGCTTTAATGTTTACAGTGTTGTTATTGTTACAAAGTTATGATTTATATCACAAAGAGAGTGTCAGAAGAACAAATAAAATCTGATGAATATGATACAACTCCACTGAATGAGGGAGAGAGGGTTCATTAGCACAGAATGGCAATAAATAAATAACCTAAAAGAACAAAAATAGTTGTTAAACCTCAGCAAGTACTTTTTTACAGAGATTCTCACTAACCTAGATAGCAGGTTAGAACAAGTGCTCGGCTCTCCAGACTAACCATAACTTTTACACTGAAGGCTGTAAGAATATGCATGATGCAACACAATCACAGCCAATCAGAACATGTTCTTGTTTGACATATAGTTGTGGAGCGGAAACAATAAGATTTATGAGTGCAGATGCAGTTTAAGTTGGCTACATATGTCATATATATGCCATATTTGATATTGTGAAATTATTCAAAATGAATAGATAGATCTGCGAATTTTAAAGAAAATTTTAAGAAAACATTGTCAACCTGAGCGGGATTTGAAACCGGCGTCTCTGGCATGGGAGGCGAGCGTGCTAACAAGGACGCTAAAGGCCACAGTTTCTAGTAGCTAGTGTGCCTCTTGAGATCAGGGGAGTGAGGTTTACTTACTCAGCTCTTACTGGCCTACGTTACACTCACCCCCCTAAACCTCACTCCTCCGGGTCACCGCATCAAATGTAACCAGTTCTACTCGACCTGCTCCTAGCGGGATTCGAAACCGGCGTTTCTGGCTTGGGAGGGAACGCGCTAACAAAGAGGCTAAATACCAAAGTCTCTAGCACCTCTTGAGATCAGGGGAGTGAGGTTTACTCTCACAGCTCTTACTGGCATATGTTACACTCACCCCCCTAAACTTCACTCCTTCATGTCACGGCACCAAATCTAACTGGTCCTACGCCACTCGCTCTGAGCAGGATTCAAAACCAGCTTCTCCGGCATGGGAGGTGAGTGCGCTAACAAGGACACTAAAGACGGCAGTCTCTAGCGTCAGTCTCTAGCACCTCTTTGAGGCCAGGGGAGTGAGGTTAACTCACTCAGCTCTTAATGGCCTATGTTACACTCACCCCCCTAAACCTCACTCCTCCAGGTCACGGCACCAAATGCAACCGGTCCTACTCGAGCCGTTCCGAGTGGGATTCGAAACCAGAGTCTCTGGCATGGGAGGCAAGCATGCTAACAAGGACGCTAAAGACTGAAGTCTCTAGCTCCTCTTGAGATCAGGGGAGTGAGGTTTACTCACAGAGCTCTTACTGGCATATGTTACACTCACCCTCCCTAAACCTCACTCCTCCAGGTCACGGCACCAAATGCAACCGGTACTACTCAAGCCGCTCCGAGCAGGATTCGAAACCAGAGTCTCTGGCATGGGAGGCAAGAATGCTAACAAGGACGCTAAAGACTGAAGTCTAGCTCCTCTTGAGATCAGGGGAGTGAGGTTTACTCACACAGCTCTTACTGGCCTATGTTACACTCACCCCCCCAAACCTCACTCCTCCAGGTCACGGCACCAAATGCAACCGGTCCTACTCGACCCGCTCTGAACGGGATTCGAAACCAGAGTCTCTGGCATGGGAGGCAAGCATGCTAACAAGGACGCTAAAGACTGCAGTCTCTAGCTCCTCTTGAGATCAGGGGAGTGAGGTTTACTCACACAGATCTTACTGGCCTATGTTACACTCACCCCCCTAAACCTCACTCCTCCAGGTCACGGCACCAAATGTAGCCGGTCCTACTTGACCCGCTCCAAGTGGGATTTGAAACCAGAGTCTCTGGCATTGGGAGGCGAGCATGCTAACAAGGACGCTAAAGACTGCAGTCTCTAGCTCCTCTTGAGATCAGGGGAGTGAGATTTACTCATACAGCTATTACTGGCCTATGTTACACTCACCCCCCCAAACCTCACTCCTCCAGGTCACGGCACCAAATGCAACCAGTCCTAATCTAGCCGCTCCGAGAGGGATTCGAAACCAGAGTCTCTGGCATGGGAGGCAAGCGTGCAAACAAGGACGCTTAAAGCTGCAGTCTCTATCTCCTCTTGAGATCAGGGGAGTGAGGTTTACTCACACAGCTCTTACTGGCCTATGTTACACTCACCCCCCTAAACCTCACTCCTCCAGGTCACGCCACCAAATGTAACCGGTCCTACTTGACCCGCTCCAAGTGGGATTCGAAACCAGAGTCTCTGGCATGGGAGGCATGCCTCTTGGGGCCAGGGGAGTGAGGTTTATACGCACAGCTCTTACTGGCCTAAGGACTAAAATGACTTAACAGAGGAAAAAATAGCTTTATCTCTTGTAGCTTTATCTCTTTATGTAGCTTTATCTCTTTATCTCTTGTGCTAACAACGGCGCTTAAGACTGCAGTCTCTAGCTCCTCTTGAGATCAGGGGAGTGAGATTTACTCATACAGCTCTTACTGGCCTATGTTACACTCACCCCCCCAAACCTCACTCCTCCAGGTCACGGCACCAAATGCAACCAGTCCTAATCTAGCCGCTTCGAGAGGGATTCGAAACCAGAGTCTCTGGCATGGGAGGCAAGCGTGCAAACAACGACGCTTAAAGCTGCAGTCTCTATCTCCTCTTGAGATCAGGGGAGTGAGGTTTACTCACACAGCTCTTACTGGCCTATGTTATACTCACCCCCCTAAACCTCACTCCTCCAGGTCACGCCACCAAATGTAACCGGTCCTACTTGACCCGCTCCAAGTGGGATTCGAAACCAGAGTCTCTGGCATGGGAGACATGCCTCTTGGGGCCAGGGGAGTGAGGTTTATACGCACAGCTCTTACTGGCCTAAGGACTAAAATGATTTAACAGAGGAAAAAATAGCTTTATCTCTTGTAGCTTTATCTCTTTATGTAGCTTTATCTCTTTATCTCTTGTGCTAACAACGGCGCTGAAGACTGCAGTCTCTAGCTCCTCTTGAGATCAGGGGAGTGAGGTTTACTCACACAGCTCTTACTGGCCTATGTTACACTCACCCCCCTAAACCTCACTCCTCCAGGTCACGGCACTAAATGTAACCGGTCCTACTTGACCCGCTCCAAGTGGGATTCGAAACCAGAGTCTCCAGCATGGGAGGCATGCCTCTTGGGGCCAGGGGAGTGAGGTTTATACGCACAGCACTTACTGGCCTAAGGACTAAAATGATTTAACAGAGGAAAAAATAGCTTTATCTCTTGTAGATCTTCTGCTTTGGGCCTTGTAAGGACACGTAAATTTAGGTGAGTGGAGGACTAAAGATATGAGTAACAATGAATAAAAAAAAATCAATGTCACTATTAGAGTGAGACAACAACTGTGAGTTGTAGAGATAAAGCAGCACGCTAAGACGAACTTGTGAGTGTTAATGAGAGAATGTGCGACAGGATGGTAAAGTACCAGCTTTCCCCCATTCCCTTAGCTCAAGGCCTGTGCTACTGTAATTGCATGCTGACTTCAGCACACTGTAGAGCCTCTGAGAAGTCAAGATTAAGGGTAAAACACTGTTTCATGTCACACTGCTTTGGACTTCACAGACATCATGCATTAAGTGAGTCTCTGTGGCTCGTTTTAAGTTTCTTTATGGAGGAAGCATGTTAAGCATAACCAGCGTGCCTGTTTGCATCTGTGGAGACTATACTCACGTTTACAAATGCAAAGCTGTTTTAAGCAACTCTAGAGCTACATCTCTTTAACACACACACACACACACACACACACACACACACACACACACACACACACACACACACACACACACACACACTACTGTTCAAAAGTTTGGGGTTGTAATATTTTTAAAATAAGACAGCATTTATTTGGCTAAAACAGCAATATCATGATATATTATTACAATTTATACACTATGGAAGCTTGTTTTCACCACTGAATAAAACAGGCAATTGCAACTTCTCACAATTCTGACTATTTCTCGCAAAAAAGTTTTTTTTTTTTCCAATTCTTTTTTCCTCAGAATTGGACTTTATAACTCGCAATTGTATATTTCACAATAATGAGAAAAGATCTGAACTTGCAATTGCAAGAAAAAAAGTCAGTTTTATTTGGTGGCGGAAACAAGCTTACATAATATACCGTATATATTAAAATTTAATTTATTCCTGTGATCAAAGCTGAATTTTCAGCATCATTACTCCAGTCTTCAGTGTCACATGATCCTTCAGAAATCATTCTAATATGCTGATTTGCTGCTCAAGAAACATTTCTTATTACTATCAATGTCAAAAAAGTTGGGCTGCTTTAATATTTTTGTGGAAACCATAACTTTTGTTTTTTCAGGATTCTTGATGAATAATAATAATAAATAATAAATAATAATAACTTTCACATATGATTTTTGCATGAATGCATTTTTGCTAAATAAAAACATTAATTAAAAAAACTTTTGAACAATAGTGCATATGTTTAAAACTTATATTTTTTAATTCACTTCTGTGAGATACCTCAGATATTGTGATGAAACAGAAGTTTGTGTATCAGGTTCTTCTAGAAGTTCTATATTCGAAACATGAGGTCATACTGGATTGAAATCAGATCATACTGTGGTACATGTTGAGGTTGTGGTTAGTCTGGCTGGCATATCAGTAAACTTTGAGTCTGAGATGATCAAAATACACAGAATAATATGAGATTTGTTCCAAAAAAACCTAGTCAGCTGCCTAGGTAGGTAGCATTTTAAGGCATCATAGTGCTCCCAACGCAAAGACTAAAAGGTGTAATCCTAAAACACCCTTTTTTGGGACAAATTCTGAGGCATCACTGCATCCATCATGGAGAAGGCAATCCCATAATGGATTAAGAAAGAATGCCTGATGGCAAAATATTGATTATACATATAAACAATTCAACTCTTAGTCTTAGCTTACTCGATATTTGTTGTGCTATATATTTTAACTATATTATCAGAGTATCACACTCTTATCTTAGCAACATGCTAACAGCAAACTCCATTGAAATCAATTATGACTCAAGTCTCTTCATGTGAGGAGCACTATTTTATGACACACACTACTGCTGCCTAGTTTCAAAACAGAGGTTTTGTTTAAATTAGGATGCTACCTTTGAAGACAGCAAGGCAGCTCACTAAGCTTTAAAACAGAACATTAATGAACAGAGCATGCATTAATTAAAATTATTATAAAAAAAAGGGCAAATGATTTTGTCACTAATTCAGCACTAGTTAAAGAGAAATACTGAGGCATCTAACCATTTTGATTTTTAGTACATAATAATTTACTTGTTCATTTTTAAGAATAAATTACATCTGATTGTTCTGTTTAAGAACTCTAACAAAAAAAAAACTCTTTGAATAGAGTTTTGCACTCATAAAGCATAGATTATACATGGAAAGCATGAAGCACAATGTTTTGGTTTGTAATATGTCACTACTTGAGTAGAACAGGAATGAATTGCTCGGGAAGTCATTTTGGCCAACATCCCTTATATTCTGATATATTGCTATACATTTACATTCACAATGGAATCTAAGAAACCACCTGCTTATTCATGAATTATATTCATTTTGTGTGAAATGGGCAATCAACTCCAATACAAAATGTCTAACCATATACTGAAAACTGCTCTCTATAGGATCAACTTTAAATCTGAGGTCAAAATCCAAAATGGCAACACCGAAGCATATGCAATACATCTTTACTATTTTTTTCATGTACAATGCATGAATTAAAAAAACAAAAAAACAAAAAAAACAACACTATTTACAGTGCTGGCTTATTTACAGCACATCAATAAATCACTGTTTCAATTCATAAAACACCCTCTTTCTGAAATGTATAGCAGACTGTGTCCAGTGAAGTCCAGTCTTCATTTCTATTATATTTACAGTATAAGCATATGAAATGAAAATACACTTGCTGTATATACAGAGAAATTAAAACTTGAGACCTATTGTACAGTTCAGTGGTTTTTCAAACCCTGGGAGATGAGACACCTTAAAAATGTATGCAAAAAAAAAGAAAAAAAAAAAAAAGAAAAATGCAAAACTCAATCATGTCAGTTTGTTAAACTGTTATAAATTAATTTCCAATTGTAAATGTCCAGCTATTATGATGAATACACATTATTAAAAAGGCATTCTTATTTGTAAGGCATTCACTTATGAAGCAAAATGATCATGTAACCCAATTTATCTACAAAAAATAAAGCCCAAAGAACAAGATGAATGTAAAATAATCTCATGGAATGCACATGGACAGTACATTATATATATATATATGAGGAGCTTACAGGAACTTATTTAGCTGAAGGTATGTTAATTTAAAGTTAAGTTTTATAACATTTTCAACAAATATACTGTATCAAGCTCTATTGTGTCTATGTTTGAATATCAAGAGATTTTATTCCACAAAACATTCTCAACAATTGATATTTCATGGACTTTTAAGTTTGAGCTCAGCACCCAAAAAAGCTTAGCTATAGAGAAATGGTTTTTAATAGTATTCTCACTTTATAGAAGTACAAAAAGCTTGCCTTCAAATTGACATTTTATCACAGTGCTTTTGGGAAGGTATCTCACTTCTTGACTGAAAAAATTCACATTTTAGCTCATATCTCTCTGCCTTCAGACGAAGGCTAGATATGCGAGATAAATGTGTAATTAAAAGTTGAAATGTTTCAACAACCAACAATTTAGAAGATTGCAAAGCAGGATTGCTTACATGAAGGCAAGGCTGTAATATAGAGAGGGATATAAACACTGTTGGCTTTTTTTGCATGCCTCAGCTGCAATTTTGCTCCCTCAGTTTAAGTTATAACAAATATAAAAATGAGATGACCAACTGAAGAGATTAAAAACGTAAAAATTAAGTTAATATAGTCACTACAAGCACTCTTCATAACGTGTGAAAATCAGAACAAACTTGGCATAAGGTCTGACCCAACAAAATCACAATTTTTGAAACTAAAAGCCATTTTTTCCCCCCCACAATTTATGTCTATCTGAAAAACGGACTCAGATAATGCACAAAGGAAATGCACCGAGAGAGGTTTAGTGGCTTTCCCCCCAACTTATGTGCATTGTTCTGCAATAT
The DNA here is from genome assembly GCF_018812025.1 of Megalobrama amblycephala. Lineage (NCBI taxonomy): Eukaryota > Metazoa > Chordata > Actinopteri > Cypriniformes > Xenocyprididae > Megalobrama > Megalobrama amblycephala. Next base: position 19,340,602 of record NC_063050.1, read on the forward strand.
TCAGAACGGACCGTTTGGAATTTTTTAAAAGTTGGTCAATTTTCCTAAGCATGTTTTCAGTTCTTATTTTCCACACAGATCGTAACAAACAAGACACCCATGCAAATCTGAGCTCCTTAGAAAACTATTAACAATGACAGTGTTTTGAAATTACAAAAAAGCAAAGAAGGAAAACTGTCAACCTTTAAAATTGTGATTCCTCTGTACACATTTTTACAATACGCCTCCACCTTTTTTTTCCTGACGTTTTCAGACACTCGTGCAGTTGGGGATCTCCCTTGTGCTTTCACAGGTGTTGATCACTCCGCCTACTTGTCAAAAACACAGAAATGACACATTAGCCTTCAAAATTCAACAAATCAAAATGAACTATTTTCTTAACAAATGTTTAGAAGAAAAAAAAATCCTGAATTTAATTTAAATAAGTTTCTCTACTTCAGAAACAACTTTTCTTCGATTTAACCCAGACCTAATTTTCACTGTTTAATCAAACATCACTGGATAAAATCAAGCCTCGATATGATTTGAAGTTCAATATATGGCTTTGCTTTGAAATGCATAGCACGACCAAAGTTAAATGTATAGCAAATGCCATTTCGTGTTATCTCTAAATGCTTGATTATACACCCAACTATATATTAATCATCTATAAATGAACAGACTGGAAGTTTTCCTAGTATTAGACTCATTAAAAATTGATCCTGGTGAAGGCAAGCAAATGAATGTAAAGCAGGCAAGAAACTGAACCATTAAGTAAGAAATCAAGCAAAATATACAAATGTTTCATCCCCCTATTAAACACCCACAGAAACAGTGGTGGGATTTATTTTCCGCATGGCACCGAATGTTGCATGTTTATTCATCACAGTTGTTGTTATCACACTGACCCCAATTTGACCCCTTTTATAGTTTAATCAGTGCTCTTTTATAATCACTGCTTAACAGCACCAATTAAATATTAATTTGCAGTTATTAAGCAATTACATGATCACAGAAGCATCCACTTGGGAAATAAGGACACTTGGGCCCAATGTAGATAGTTCTCATTAGCATGCATTATGTGTCAGATTATAAACTCTGCTGATTCCAAAGGGTGTTTTTGGTCTGATAATTTTCACTGTGTAATTCGGAAAGCTGAAAGATTCATATTTTTAGTGGAAAACAGAGCGTCACGGAAAATCTCGCCAACGCAACGGTAGTTTTATAAAAGCACACAGGTCTGTGACTCAAATATTCCTGAGGCTAAAAAAACTTGTCCTTTCTTTTTTTCTTCTTCTTAGGCACTACTAAGCCTAAGAGTACTAGAAAAAGACAAGTAGTCAGAGATGGATCCTGAAAAAGTTGTAAAACTGTAATGTAACTGTAAAAATAATGATATAGGAAGCATACTTTTTACACTACTTTAACTCATCAAAACAATTTAAGCAATTTCAAGTTATGCAAGATTCAACTCGATTTTTTAAAGTCAGTTTAATGTAAGTTGAAATTTGAAGTTATCAGATAATTTGTTTATTAAGTTGAAATAAGTGGAGTTTTTATTTAGTGTACTATTGGTGTTATGTTTGCTAAGCCCCGCCTTAAAAAGTTAATGACCAATCCTATCTTAGCAACTTTTGCTAAGTGCCATATCATACATCTAATGTACTGCACACTGAAGGAACTTTTGCTGTGTTTAGATAATTTCTGTAAAATTCCATTTAAAACTATCGCAAATTAAAATAAATTGCATTCTGCGAATTAGGGCTGCCCCCGACTAAACATTTTTCTACTCGACTAGTTGTTGCTTATTTTAGCCATCAGTCGACTAGTCGGATGTTTATGATATGAATATAATTACTTAAATATATATGGGGAGTGGCATCAGAAAATGGTTTCAGTTTCAGGGCTGAGAAAGAATATTATATGTAACTGTTCTACATTACAGAGAAATACTAAACCATAAAAACGAGCCTTTAAAATATAAATTAAAGCTTGCCACAGCACACCTGCAAAAGTAATGATTGTGAATGTGTCGGAAAAAAAAAAACAGCAAGGAGACTGTCTGAACATTTTAATAATTTATTTATAAACTAGTGTTTTCTGAGTCAGTGTCAGCTGCAAAGATGAAGTTGACGATGCTGACTCATCATCTACACAGTATAGTTGAGAAATGCATGCTAAGTTAAAGGTGCTACAGAGGATGTTTTGTTTTATACATTTTTGCAATATTACTTGAAACTGTTTTTACTAACTGATAAAAGACTATTTATTAGGTGCACTGAAAGGAATAATATTAATATACATCTTCTGTGCACGAGGTAGGGCCTTAAAAACATCAGCCAATCGTTTACGTGATCATCGCGTAAACGATTGGCCCCCTGGCTTGTCAATCACTGCCGTGACGTTCCTTGTGAAAGACGTGCGCGGCTGTGCGCTCCAGTAACTTTCCACACTCCACAGGCACTGCATGCAATGTTTTTGTCAGGAGACAGGAGTAACAACTGCAGATTATGAGTTACCTGCGGTGAGTCCGACATAATGAATCCACTAATACGATACAGCGAATGCCGGTGGTAAACACTCGTGTTCAAATACTCGTGCACGAGTTTTGGGAAGCGTTCCCTTGAAATGAGCTGTGAAGGGGGGGGGTTGTTCTTACGCATGCGCTCATTTCAAAAACTCAGTAACAGTCTTTGGTTTCTCAGTCGACGAAAAGATCCTCTTTAGCACCTTTAAGCATGCAACAAGCGCACTATACTTTGGCTTCCACACTCTGCACGAACACTTGAATATGCCCCTAATAATAGCACACATTTATCTAGGTTAACGTTAGAGTCAGTGGCCATGTAAACATTAGGCTTCTAATATGTTTCAAATGATAAGCCATGTCTGAGGTCAATTAATAATAGTCAAACATTTGGATTTCCAGCCCGACACAATTACCACATGGACCAGCCGTGTTAACCATCTGTCCCTCACGGACAGCGTGACTTCGCCTATTTCTGTGGATTTTTTTTTTTTTCTGCAACTAACTGACTAATTCAAATTTGGTCGACAAAGCCTCTTCACGTCAACTAATGTTTAATATAAGGGCTTTTCACAAAGCGCTTAACCCCGGGTTATCGTTGTTCTAAATATCGCTTTTAACCCTGGGTAAAAAGGGGCAGCCCTAATTAAATCATTTTGGTTACACTTTAGATTAGGGTACAATTCTCACTATTAACTAACTAATAACTACTAATTTTACCTCAATAAACTCCTAATTTTCTCTGAAGTTTTATCTTACACAAATCGTTTTAATTGGTTGATTTTCTAAGCATTTCACTCACGTTTGGCACGGGCCTCCAGCTCTTTCTCCATCAACTCACTCAGGGTGATTTTGGGTGTGGCGTCATTCTGGCCCACCGTATTGATCATCTCCTGCTCTTTCTCATGGTTCACCTCAGCGTAGATGTTAATCCAGGGGATTTTTCTGCACAAGTTTTTGTTAGGAAAAAAAACATTGTGATTAAAAGGTGTAGTGTAATTTCTATGCACCACTAGTGGCACAATACGGAATTGCAATCTGTTTTGTTTGAGCAGATATTCAGAAATCAAAATCATCTCAAATCAAATTACCAAAACAGACAAATGTCAATAAATATGTTTGAATATGCACCCATTTCAGCAGCAAATTGGCATAACACGCATGACAACACAAGGTGAGGGCTGTACACATGATAATTTGTTAATCTGCGATATAACAAGTTGGTAAATACTGTGTGACTGCAATCACAATCCTTTGTTGTATTCCTGAAATAATGATTGTTGAGTACATTTAATAACTTCTGGAGAAGAAGTTGCCCAGGCAATCAGAGGTAGTGAGAAGCAAAATACATTCGCCACTTGTCTTGATAACGCTGCGGGACAACCCAGAACAAATCACAGAGATGTATTTGTAATTCCCCCAAATTTCATGGTGTGCTTCTGCAACACACAAAACACACTTTAATGTGTTTGCCATTTTCCCAGCTCACTTTTTATTTTTATGAATTAGAATGTTTTTTTTTTTTTTCACATTTTTTTCTTCTTCAAATTACTATTAATTTTGTAAGCTAATTGCTTTGTTTTTCCAAGTGTAACATTTCCATAAATATGCTTCCTTTTTAAATTACTTGGGGGTGGGAGGTGAAAAATTATATCCATTATTAATGATTGTTTCAACATTTCCCTGAGTCTTTTCCATTTGAATTATTTTGAGACCAAATAAATTATTCAAAGCATTCCAAAACAGTTTTCCAGTAGAGGAACCGTGGCTGCATATTAAACAATCCATTGATATTTTCCTGCACTTTCACAAGAAGGTTTTTTTCTACCATATGCAAACTAATAACTAGATCTCACAACTAGCATGAGTAAAAATAGCACTCCCTGATGCAAAGGAAAGTCGCTCATGATACTGTCACATCAAATTTTGCTTTATACTTTATATATAGATAAACAGAAATGAAAACTATGGTGTTCATGAAAAGAAATGAAGTTCAAATGCTGGAGTCCTGGTAAAAGGAATGAGTGATGTAAAAACTGTTTGTGTGGATGTACCTCTTAAATTTGTAGATGAGAAATACAGCTAAACCCAAAAACACCACCGACAGAAGCATCAGCATAGCAGAACTGCTGTGTCTTGGGATGGAGTCAACCAGAGGAGCTGCGACAAAGACAAACACAAGAGTTAATGCACACTGGCTCTTTTTTTATAAGAAAAAACTCTTACTTCATATATACAATTCAATTGTTGGGTCAGTAAGATTTTATTTTGTTTTTTTTTAAAGAAGTTAATTTTCTTTTAGGGCTGCCCCCTAATATTTGACTAACCGTTAGTCAACGAGAAGAGGCTTAGTCAAACAAAATTTTATTAATCGCTTAGTCGCAGGAAAGAAAAAAAAAAATCCACAGGAAGTGGTGAAGTCACGCAGTCTGTGATGGACAGATCGTTAACGGCTGGTCTATGTGGTACATTGGGCAGGACAGTACATTGGGAAGGACATTGAATCGCTTGCCTATCATTCATCGACCTCAAATATGGCTCATCATCTGAAACATGTAAGTAGCAGCAACTTTCCATGGCCACTCGCTTTAATGTTACCCTAGAAAATGTGGGCTATTCAAGCGTTTGTGCAAAAGCTGAATACTGCAGCATGAAAGCTAACACGGAGGCGCCAGCGCGATCACTTGCACTTAAAATACTTTGTAATTTTTTGGTTATACAGATAAGAGTAATACATCTTTTGAATCTGTGAAGAGTCTACTTTTATTTGTGTGCACTCACAATAACAACAAAACGTGCTTTTGTAAAATAATGAAAGCAAATGGGGTACGCTTTCTGCCGTCTCTCTCTGTAAGAATGAAAACTCTTGTACACTTGTACATGTACACTTGCCTCATAGATATGAAAAATATATCTGCAGAAAGCGAAATGTCTACTTTTAAATGAACCAATTAAAATGGAAAACAAATATTCTCAGGTTATGTCATCTGTATGAAACGTGCATATATGCGCATACACTACTGTGGAGATGACAAGTCAGCATCATCAAGCTTTATGTGTTTATGATTAGGCTATGTAGGCATTAAAAACTCTTTATTATAATTTATATGGTTTATTAATAAACGTGCGATTAGTTGACGAATCGCTTAAAATGAAGGACTATTAGTCGACCAGAAAAATCTTTAGTCTAGGGCAGCCCTACAAAATTGACAGTAAAGCCTTTAACATTGTTACTAAATATGTTTTTTATTTCAAATAAATGCCATTCTTTTGAACTTTCTATACATCAAAGAATCCTAAAAAAAATAATATATAATGGTTTCTACAAAAATATTAAACACCACTGTTTTCGACATTGATAATAATAAGAAATGTTTCCTGAGCAGCAGATCAGCATATTAGAATGATTTCTGAAGGATCATGTGACAATGAAGACTGGAGTAATGATACATTTTAAAATGTATTAAAACAGAAAACATTATTTTTATTTTTTTTTACAACTGTACAATAGTTACAATAGTTTTGTGGAATACTATTGCTTTACTGTATTTTGATCACATAAATGCAGCATTGGTGAGCATAAGAGACTTTGAAAAACATAAAAAAAAATTCTGAACTTTGCTGCCGTACCATGGGTGCAGCAGATGCAATGATATTACGCAGTGCCTGTGACCCCCTGCTTGCACAGGGAGCATGCCTTACAACCATGGAGACATTTGTGAGAAACGTTGGGTAATATAATTGCGCCTGCTGCACCCATGGTATGGCAGCAAACTTCCGTGAATACTACGTCGGAATGAGAGTATAGTTCCTAGCCATATCGGCCTAGAAAATCGCAACTTTTCATTTTCTGTCGGTCTTAGTACACAGCGTAACTACAGAAGAGTCAAGTTTTAAATAGGAAAAATATCGAAAGTCTTTGGTCATTTTTGAACGAGATGCTATTGGTCTAATCAGATTCAGTGAACTATGCTAAGCTATGCTAAATGTGGTACCGCCAGACCCGGAGATCGGCTGAATGGATTCGAAAATGGTAAAACTCAACTGTTTGACTCTAGGGGAGTTGGAAAATTTGTTTAAAAAAAAGGAGTGTTCCTTTAAGACATGCAACGTCAACTGGCGGCCCGCGGGCCAAATCCGGCCCGCCAGAGATTTCCATCCGGCCCCCAGAATAATACTGAATTCAGGAATAGCCTTGTAAGAGGAAAAAGTTTAGGGCTGGTCCGAATACCATTTTTTGTGCTTCGAAGCTTCGGTAGAAATGAACATCGACTATTTGAAGCTTCGGAGAGAGGGGCTGAACATATTTTTCTCTCTAATAAAGGCAGGAATCTGTGTCTGTATGTCCGTTTGCATTTTTATTATTTCGAGAACCGTTCATCCAATCGACTTCACAAGGGAGTGCAGTGTCGCATTTGGTGCAATATAGATGGACACGCGAGACGCGACACATTCAGAATTAATAAACTTTTAGTAAACTACAGTCAGAACAGCGCGAGCGGGAAGCGTCGCACCTCATGCAGGCAGGGCTTATGCTCCGAGAACGGACACTGCACTAGTGATATAAAATGCACACACACAGGTCTGTTAAATTAAGCAATACTTTTAAGGTAGTCTAATATTTTTCTGACTAACAAATTGGCACAGTAAGGGTAGATTTAAATAAAGAAAAACGAAATTTAAATAAAGAAAAAACAAAATTTAAATAAAGAAAAAACAAAATTTAAATAAAGAAAAAACAAAATTTAAATAAAGAAAAACGAAATTTAAATAAACAAAAACGAAATTAAGTTAAATTAAAAACAAGATTAATTTAGACTGATAATAACGGGTAAAAAATGCTAATACATTTTGTTTCTATTATTCTATTTTCCACAATGTCAAAGCAACAAAACACAAGCTCAGACATGCACTTCGGTCCATACAAACTCTGCTGTTCTGCGCTCTAGCCAGAGAACACTCCCGTTGCTGGAACACGAGTCGGTTCTATTTCTAGCATGCACACGTTTTCCGCGTGGCTCCACGCAGCTGAGACACTCACGCAGCCAGTGTGTCGCCGGCCTTATTCAAGGGGGAATGAGAACCGTTTCGCGGGGGATCCCAAAAACGAATATTCGAATGTCAAATTTTCAAATCGACCAAATATACCCACCGAACGAATATTCGAATATTCGGGTCCGTTCCATATTTATTTATTTTTAAATCTAACGAAAAAAAAAAGCCTTCTGAAAAGTAGCTTGTGCCATAGCCTGCCTTCAGTCAAGAATGACGATAAACGCATTGCTCTCATTGAACATCTTTTATTGTTTCACGTGCTCATTTTTTCACAAATGTCAAAATTTTCCTAGCCTGGGATTTGCGCACAATTGCGTGACAGTGATGGACAGCTTGACACCCTCACAAATATGAAGCCTAAAATATCGCTATCGCCCCCTGGTGGCTTGCTGCAGTACAGGTAATATGTAAAAAATAACATAAATTTGGAATTAGAATTAGTATATCAAAAAATAACATATTAGGATACAATTCGAATTTTATTTTATATTACGAGTATCTGGCCCTTACAGTGTCTGCAGAGAAAAATTCTGGCCCTTGGACAAATATAGTTGATGACCCCTGCTTTAAGACATCTAACTGACTGTGTTTACGTTAATTTCATGTCATAAAAGCATTTTGAGATGCAAGCAGGCTACATTTAAACACTTAAACAGCCACTTGCGTGAGCGCCCTTCACAAAGCGCACGTGGAAATTGAAAGCAGCCTTCTGTCAGTGAGTTTCATATTTATAAAATATAAGCCCACAGTACTCCAAACAACATAAATGATGCCTTCGTAGGGCATTTGTAAAGGGAAATAGCCCTACCGGCGGGCGAGAACGCAATGGGCGTGCATAATTCGCTCTAGCTTTTCCGAACTGTAAGTAGGATTATTTTATAGAAGGTTTGAGTGGTGTGTGTATGAGAGAAAATGGAAACAAGCAGAATATGAAGCGAGCGGTTCATTCCTCTGGAAGTTAAGCATCTTCAGTCTCGCGAGAGTGAAGTTCTACTTCCATATGAATTAATTGAAAACGCTCGCTCTGCTCTGCGCTTGTGGACACGCACCGTAAGCACACGCAGCGTCATCTCGCAACTGCAGTTAAAAATAAGCTCAAAATCGATTCTGAAATACTCAGAATCGATCCAGATTCGTTGAAGAGAGAATCGCAATGCATCGATTTTTTTCTCCCACCCCTGATATATATATATATTTTATAACTCTTTTAATGTCACTTGTTATATATAATTTACTATATTACTGTCTAATATAATATATTACTTTATATCAATTTATAAAGTGAATTTTAAAATACTTTCTCCTATTCAAACGTAATATTCAGAGAATAATTTGCTTTAAAAACATTGCTCTGTTTTAGCATCTCAACCCATCAACATTGTTTGACCAGTGGTGGAGAAATGACCTTCAAAACAAAACCTCTTGGTGACGCTAGTGGCATAAAAACCACACACTTCAGCTTTAAAAAGACATACTTCTAAAACCAATTCAGTATCTACTGTATTTTCTCTGAGGATATGACACTTGATTCATATTAATGATAACTTATGAAAGTCAGAGCACTTATCAAGGGCAGATGATGTAAAATACTAAATTCTTTTGACCTTACTTTTAAAAAACTTTCAACAGCACAATATTTGCAAGAGGATTCACAACTAATTTTGTCCAATAACAATATTTTCTGAACAATATGTATTTTAGAACAAAATGCACCAGTCTAAAAATGGCATTTCATGCTAACACCGTTTATCACAAGTGAAATAAAGAACTGATCTTGAATCGCATCTCCTGTGAGGTCTCCGTAATTTCCACAAAAACCCCTTTCGCTCTCCCAGAGGGACTTCTGCCAATTGTTGGCATCCCTTCAAAATCATTCATGGGTGCTTTACACCCACTGGCTGTGACTATGCTGTTGAAAGATAGCCCCATGAATCCTCTGACCTTTCCGGAAGAATCTTGAAAGCTTTCCAGAACTTTGGCTACAAAAACGAGAAAAGAAATGGGCCAAGGAGGAAGCCAATGTTTTGCTGTAAAAGCGGGTAATAGCACAGACCATGAGTCAAAGTAAGAGAGCCTCGATGCTATTATCGCTACAAGGAATAAGTAGCCATTACCACGAGGCTGGCCTAGTTATGGCACAGAATAGTAAAGGAGCCAAATGATATAAATGTGGCAGTCTACAAGATGATGATGAATATAGGGTAGATTAGAATGAATTCAAAGCATACAGGACATATTTTTTTATTTGAGATTGGTTCCAATTCAGATTATTTATTCATTTGACCCATGTTTTATACGTGTTATTTTTATTAGTATTTTTATTTTCATGCATGTTCCCTAGGAATCAAACGCATGACTGTTTCTATCGTAATAATGAAGGCAATATATTTCTGTCATAATTTCAAGTTCACTCATTCATTCTGAGACATGCAGAACATGCAGACTTTATTTTTAAACAGCAGTTTAATAATCACAGATGGCCTCCATATTGCAATTTGAATTTGATTAATTGTACAACTCTAACTTTTGATTTATGAAACCAATTTGGTGGCATTCTTAAACAGCATATCCCGTTTTAATGACTGGAATCCACAATTCCATCCACGATTTCCACCATAGGGCCCCATGTATTCTAGTTTAACTATGCAATTTCAGTTTCAATTTCAGCAAATATTCCTCAGTGATTAAACAAAACTAAAAAACAACACTATTAAATTAAATATAAATTTAAAGTTCTAAATATGAATAATTAAATAATCATGCTATGAACAATGAGTCAGTAATTAAACTGATTTAATGACAATTATACTGACTTACAGTTCAGTGAATGAGTCAAGAATCTCTGAATGATTCAATAAGCGAGTCTTTAGAACTGAACATCAAGATTGAGATTATTCATGAGTGATTTTGAATAATAACAACAATAATAATAAGGTTATAATGTTTTGCAACAAGATCTGAATAAGATTTCCATTCCCAATCAGATTATTTACACTTTTTTTTTTTTTTTATCTAATTCAAAAACTGGCAAAATAAAATAAACAGACCAGAAAACCTAATTCTATTCAGGGGAGACTTTGTTTTTCTTCTTTGAAATTGAGAAGATCTTGCAAGCCATGATTGCTGGAGAGCAATTATCCAATTATCTTCCATAAGGCTTTCAGCATCACTAGTGGAGCATAAAAGTCCAATCTTTCAACAATATATAGTGCTGACAAGCTTCTGGTCTCAAGAAAGCAATCAACATAATTACCCAGACGAATGCAGGGAACAGTATATAGCACCCAACAGAGGCTAGAGAGGGAGATCAACTGAAATACCACTGTGTAAGGTAATCAAATATAAGCAGTTGCACATTTCAGTTATCAGCTAAATTGTGCCGAAATAGCTACAAACAATATGTTTTCAACAGTTTGTTACCTAAAGTTAATTGCGTGATGTAAACGATGACCCGGGAGCCAGATTTCAACTCGAACTCCACCGAGATCTGATTCAATGCATTGACCAGGATTTCTGATATCTAGGAAGAGAACAGCATACAGAAAAGTTATTTACAGGATGCAGACTTCAGAAAATGTGGGTGCTGATTGCCAAGATGCTATGTGGTTTTGGCATGTATGCAGTGCCAGTTGCTAAGGTGTTCTAGGAAAAATAAAATAAAATAAAATAAAATAAAATAAAATAAAATAAATGCAAGACAATATAAGGTATCTCTCTAAAATAATAAATGCATAAATAAATGCATAAATAAATAAATAAATAAATAAATTAATTAAAATAAAATAAAATAAAATAAAATAAAACAAAAATAAAATGTATGACAATACAGTCATATTACAGTCACAGTCATATACAAAGTTTGGTATCGGTAAGATTTTTAATGTTTTTAAAAGAAGTTTCGTCTGCTCACCAAGGGTGCATTTACTTAATTAAAAGTACAATAAAAACAGTAATATTGTGAAATATTATTACAATTTAAAATGACTGTTTTCTATTTGAAAATATTTGAAAATGTAATTTATTCTTGTGTTGGCAATCCGTTAATCCAGTCTTCAGTGTCACATGATCCTTCAGAAATCATTCTAATATGTCAATTTGCTGCTCAAGAAACATTTATTGTTTACAATTGTACAAAATATTTGTGTACAATATTTTTTTTCAGGATTATTTGATGAATAGAAAGTTCAAAAGAACAGTGTTTATCTGAAATCTAATCTTTTGTAACATTATAAATGTCTTTACTGTCACTTTTGATTGATTTAATACATCCTTGCTGAATAAAAGTATTAATTTCTTTAATTTCTTTTCAAAAAAATAAAAATAAAAATTCTTACTGACCCCAAACTTTTGAACGGTAGTGTATAATGCTACAGAAGCTTTGTATTTCAGATAAATGCTGTTCTTTTGAACTTTCTATTCATCAAGGAATCCTGAAAAAAAGTACACAACTGTTTTCAACATTGATAATAATAACAAATATTTCTTGAGGAACTAATCATTATATCAGAATGATTTCTGAAGGATCATGTGACACTGAAGACTGGAGTAATGATGCTGAAAATTCAGCTTTGCATCACAGGAATAAATTACTTTGTAAAATATATTCAAATAGAAAACAGTTATTTTGAATTGTAATAATTTTTCACAATATTACTGTTTTTACTGTATTTTTAATTAAATAAATTAAGCCTTGGTGAGCAGACGAAACTTCTTTTAAAAACATTAAAAATCTTACCGATCCCAAACTTTTTAGCGTTAGTGTATAATGTATCACTCTAAAATAAAACAAAATAAACTATAAAATGTCAGGAAATATAAGGTATCTCTCTAAAAAAAAAAAAAAATAAATAAAATAAAATAAAACAGAATAAAATGTACGACAACATAAGGTATCACTCTAAAATAAAATAAAATAAAATAAAAATATAATAAAATCATAAAATTTAAGGTATCACTCATGTCCATAACAGCAAAATCTGTGCTACATTTTCGGTAATAGATAATAGCCTTGTTTGTATCTGTAAACAGGATTCTGCACTCTTAGACATAACAGTGGAGATGATGCACAATGTAATGTCTAATATCAGATTTTGATAAACTGCAGTGCGACACACATACCACATCTCTCTCATCAGAGAGGCTGAGAGCCAGTGAGTCCCCAGATGATTTGTTATAGTTCTTTCTGCAGCATCAATAACAAAACTGGCCAAATAGTAAAATGTGTTGTTATTCTTAAGAGTGTAATTTGCCAGTTGTGATTACGCCTGTGAGATCCCAAGAATAGAGCTTAATTTTGTGAAGTGGTAGTGCCAGTAGAACAACTTAGGTTTTGGATCAAAAGGGCTTTAAATACCTAGCCCTAAGTATGAGAAATAGTGATAATTAGTGGCTGACTGATATATGGCCTGATAAGTTATTCGTTGTGACGATAACAGTGAGCAGGACTTTAATTTTGTCAGTGCCATTACTTTCTCTTCATAAGTTTACTGTCTTTTTTTTAACAGATCTGTCTAATAATAGAAAGGCAGATGCTATAATACTTTTTTAATATACCGTCAGCATATACACATTCAAATCATTTAAACAGGTCTTTAAATGCCTTTAGACCTATGTCATTGTATATTTACTGTGTACTGTATGTAAAATTAACATTGCCTGGTCTTTATTTACGAATATATGATTCCCAGTGAGCACAGACTTACCAGATTATTGAGTGCACTGTTGGTTGGTGTTTACTTGCTTTTTGATCATGATTTAAAAAAATTTCAATCTTTGAAAATGCAATGAAAATGACAGAATCAGGAAGTAAAAATCTTTGTTATTTACAATCGTGAAATTAAATAGTCTGATATCATATATACCGGCCATCCCAAAAATATATAAATAAATAAATAAATACATATTGTTTCAGCACTTAGAAAGCCTTATAATGCCTTAGAAAACACTACCAATAAATGTTTGACCCTCAAAAGTGTATTAAATTCAGAAGTCCCTACTGTAAAAGACCCTTGTTGTGGCATGTCCTTGTCATGCAAGACTAATCAGATACTAGTCTTTCCACTATTATCACAGATAATTTTGCCTTTAAGGGTAAAGAAAATAGGTAAAAATGTCATGCAATCCCCTTCGGGATATTTTTGACACATCGTCTCCTTTTGCGCTGACAATTACTTTCATTGTAGCCCCAGGTATAAGCTGCTCTTTTATTCTGATAAAAGGTCCATCATTCTTAAGCGCATTTCAACCTTGACCATTAATGTGAAACCATAAAATTTGCATCAGATAACCTGCTCCAGATCCTCCTCTGTCCGTTTCCTGCCATCCGATTGGTTCCGTGGAGGAAGCAGGAAGAGTTCCGCAGCAGTCGGAATGCCAGGAAACACGGCCACCAGCAGCTGGTCTTCTGGAATGTCAGCGACCTGGACAAAATAACATTAATTGCATAAGACTCAATGATTTATATGTTACCGTCTCCTGCATTTATGAGGGTTGCATTAATTTTAAACGAGGCTGATGGCTTCCAGTAAATCAGATATGATGTATACAGAATGAATCCCGGCCAAGAAATTATTAGACGCAAGTGTGTGAGGGCAAGCGGTTATACACACATTGAATTCCTAAAAACCTCAATCAATATCTTTGTCAGAGAGCCACTACAAAACCAAAAGGTCTAGATATTATGGGCTTCCGCAAAGCCAATAAAGGGAAACCCACCATGTATTTTCCTAGAGATACTCACTAAAGGCCATTTCCCTCATAAAGAGGGAATTATCCGACCTCAGGTAAATAATCTTTGTTTTATCTGCTATTACCACACAGGACTCAACTGGTTATAAGACAATAGCTCAAGAATAGACAGCCTAAGTATAATTTACAATGAGCAATGTGGCCAGAGCTGAAGCAGTCTCACAAATCAATACTCAGAGTCCAAGTTTGTACTCACCGCTGCAATATTGGAGAAAAAAAAGCCCTGGGGCTCATTGAAGGATTCAGCCTATGTGCAACGGCTACTGATATTCCTAAAGAGTAATGCATGTCTTCAAACTATAGCCTTTATTTCTTTCTCAACACACTAGTTTCAACACACACCCCCTTCTGCTGGCGAATTAAGGTCCAGAAAGGCAATTAGACAGCAAAAGAGAGGCATAACATTGCAGTGCTCTTAATTACACCCTGCTAATAGCTTAAGAGTCATTGTTGTAATTAAATCGCTTAATGTCAAAACATTTTCTTCCCAGACTGAAGAACTGTGGAATAACATTAAAAGGCACAGATGCAATAATCCATTATAGTAGAGGACAAAGTTGTTATTAAAGATGCTGTTTAGACATCTGTTGTGTTTTCTGTCATTGTAGTTCATCTTTCCCCATTTAAGTCCATTTTTGCTCGGCTGCGTGTAATATTGACTCTCCACCAGAATGCAAATACAGCTTCACAGGCAAATTTAAACAATTCAACACTTTTATTTACAACTTGTTCCAATATTTGTCATTCAGATGTATAGTGCTATTAAAAAAATACATTATTGTCATCTTTACAACAGAGACCATCCATTGTGTAAATGCTTCCTTGGATGCAAAATCATCAATGTGAAAGTCCTTGGAAAATTTTTAGAGCACAAGACTCAATTTACTGATAATTATTATAAATGGAGACATTTGCACAGCATGGGCCGAATTTTGCTGAACAATGTGCAGACATGCACTCTGGTCATATTTTTGCGGCGCTATTTTTCACCGTAATTAATTAATCTAATTAACACGTTAAATCGACAGCCCTAATAAACAGTCAAACCAAAATGTATTCAGACACCTTGAACATTTCATTCATTATTACAGTTTATTCACTATAGTTTAAAAAATGGTGATAAAATATGACAAGATCTCAGAGTTAAACTGTGTCAGAAAAAAATAATCTTATGTCAGATAACACTTCAGCAAAACATGGTCAGGTCAAAGTGTCTGAATAATTTTTGGTCCCACATTTTTATCAATTTTACTGGTAGTCCACTGTATGAAGAATTTTTGGGTATAACATGTCACAGTTTACTTTATTTTTCTATCTTCACTTACATAAATGAACTATAGTGTCTTGCACACACTAGTAAAAATATATCAAAAATATAAAAAAATGTCTGAATAATTTTTGGTTTGACTGTATATATATATATATATATATATATATATATATATATATATATATATACATATACACAGTACAGTCCAAAAGTTTGGAACCACTAAGATGTTTAATGTTTTTAAAAGAAGTTTCATCTGCTCACCAAGGCTACATTTATTTAATTAAAAATACAGTAAAAAACAGTAATATTGTGAAATATTATTACAATTTAAAATAACTGTGTACTATTTAAATATATTTGACAAAGTAATTTATTCCTGTGATGCAAAGCTGAATTTTCAGCATCGTTACTCCAGTCTTCAGTGTCACATGATCCTTCAGAAATCATTCTAATATGCTGATTTGCTGCTCAACAAACATTTATGATTATTTTCAATGTTGAAAACAGTTGTGTACTTTTTTTTTCAGGATTCCTTGATGAATAGAAAGTTCAAAAGAACAGCATTTATCTGAAATACAAAGCTTCTGTAGCATTATACACTACCGTTCAAAAGTTTGGGGTCAGTAAGAATTTTTATTTTTATTTTTTTGAAAAGAAATTAAAGAAATTAATACTTTTGTTCAGCAAGGATGTATTAAATCAATCAAAAGTGACAGTAAAGACATTTATAATGTTACAAAAGATTAGATTTCAGATAAACACTGTTCTTTTGAACTTTCTATTCATCAAATAATCCTGAAAAAAATATTGTACACAAATATTTTGTACAATTGTACACATTAAATGTTTCTTGAGCAGCAGATCAGCATATTAGAATGATTTCTGAAGGATCATGTGACACTGAAGACTGGAGTAATGATGCTGAAAATTCAGCTTTGCATCACAGGAATACATTACTTTGTGAAATATATTCAAATAGAAAACAGTTATTTTAAATTGTAATAATATTTCACAATATTACTGTTTTTACTGTATTTTTAATTAAATAAATGTAGCCTTGGTGAGCAGACGAAACTTCTTTTAAAAACATTAAAAATCTTAGTGGTTCCAAACTTTTGGACTGTACTGTATATATATATATATATATATATATATATATATATATATATATATATATATATATATATATACAGTAATATTGTGAAATATTATTACAATTTAAAGAAACTGTCAGCCATTTGAATATATTTTTAAATATAATTTATTCCTGTGATGCAAAGCTGAATTTTCAGCATCATTACTCCAGTCTTCAGTGTCACATGATCCTTCAGAAATCATTCTAATATGCTGATCTTCTGCTCAAGAAACATTTCTTATCAATGTCGAAAACAGTGCTTAATATTTTTCTGGAAGCCATTTTCAGAATTCTTTGATAAATAGAAATTTTAAAAAAACAACATTTGTTTGAAAAAGAAATATTTAGCAACCATGTAAAAGTCTTCAGTCACTTTTGATTAATTTAATGCATCCTTGCATAATAAATGTATTCATGTCTTAAAAATATGTTACTGAACCCCAGTCTGTTTCCATGTTTTATGGGGACTTTCTATATACATAATTATTTTATATTGTACAAACTGTATATTCTACACTGAGGGAAAAGAAAAAGTGTGCTGGATTTACATGACTTAATCTTGCACATCGGTCCCACATGAATCATAAGTTAAACAAACATAATTTGTTCACGTAATTTCACCATCACGGAATTAAGTAATTTTTAAGTGACCCAATTAAGTAGTATCAAAGTGATTTTATATGGTTCCCTGGAAGAATTAATCCATGCTATTTCATATACTTTTGTCACATGATTGAATTACAAGATTGTACTAGTTAGCTAACAAAATCAGGCGTAGGATTAGTTCTGGCAGGTCACATTAGTCAAATTTCCACGTCTACCTATAGGACGCCTATCACAGCATCCATATGTAAGGTCCATTCATTATTATGAACAGCTTTATCCCATTGCTCAGGAGCTAGTTACCCTCCTCCATCTCCCGCTAAGCATTGATCAAAGATGTCACAACAAGTACTCAGGGATCCCTAGTGCAATGTGAGTCATACTTGCGTCATTTCCTATTCTCTCTATAATATACCTATCAATAGATGCGGAGAAAAGCCTAAAATAATAAACACAACTTATCATTGGTATTTCTTTCAGTATCAAAGTGTTTGTGATGCAAGTCCTGTGTTGACTCTGAGGCACTGGCTCTGCCTTTAACCCCTGCTACTGAAACCCTCTATTCTCATCTCCTCAGGCTGTTATACCGCTATCGCCCCGGTGCACCAGAACAGACAGCCGCCTCCACTCACCTCGCCTGCCCATTGCCTCAAACAGCCATCTTAAATGGACCTTGACTTTGATTATGTCTGAGCCTCGCTCTCCCTCTCTTTTTAATACACTGAGCTGTTTATCAGCGGCAGTATGGATAAAGTGTATCTGCTACCTCTAGGGCACTATGGGATGTGGTTTATATGCGAGAGGATAAATGAAAGGAATGGGAAAAAGTGAGTCTCTTTACCATGCGAGCTCAATATTAAGCCATTAGGCTTTGAACTTGATGTTGAAACAAAGGGGGAAAAAGTTGGAAGAGGATGGTTTCACTTCTAGATAATTCAGGGTAAAGCCATCTGAGGCCAGGAACCCAGACTGGAAGATAATGAGAGAGAAAGAGCACATGTAGAAGACGGAGGTGCGTGTGCACTTTACGAGCAGATGTGAGATCAGTAACCTCTTTGTGCTGAGCTATTCTGACCTTGTTCTCTGTCAGATTCTAAGGCTCTGTTCTGTATGAGGGAGTTTAGATTTAATTGAGATATTTAGGGATTGTTTTTGTGCATGTCTGAAATAGAGAGACTATATGAATGGCTTGATGAAAACAGTTTTTTTCTAATGAAGCAGGAAGTTGAAAATCAGCTTAGCTTGTTTTCTTGTCATAGTTGGTCTCCCAGTCTGGTCTATTGGCTGGCTTTAGAGGAGTTTTGGGCACTTTTCAGCTGGTCAAAATGGGAGATCAGCCACTTAACCAGCTAAACCATCTTAAGTCCAGCAGACCAGCTTAGGCTGATCCAGGATGTTTATGCACTACAATTAAAAGAAAGTATAATAATGGAATCATTTTAGACTGCACATTTTACAAATGAAGAGTTTCGTTGCAAAACGAGATAACTCCGTTTTTTTAATTTTTCAAAAATCTTGTTTTTTGGTTGTGCATTCCAATTAATATCAATTAAAAGTAGCAAAGTAGCACCATAAAACAAAATAATAACATGATAACATAATAATAAACATGTTTTGACAAAAATGTTAAAAACGGAGTTATCTCGTTTTGCAACGAAACTCTTCAAATATACACTACTTTTCAAAAGTTTGTGATCAGTAAGATTTTTAAAGGTCCCGTTTTTCGTGGATTTTTTAAGCTTTGATTGTGTTTATAGTGTGCAATATAACATGTGTTCATGTTTCGCGTGTAAAAAAACACAGTATTTTTCACATAATTTACTTATCTGTATACCGCTGTTTTCACTGTCATAAAAACGGGCTGATGACTTCCTTGTTCTATGAAGTCCCTCCTTCAGAAATACGTAACGAGTTCTGATTGTGCCAGCGGTTCCTGTGTTGTGATTCGACAGCAGTTTAGCGCATCTTGCCCGGAAAAGTCACGCCTCTTACCATAACGTGGAGATGCATGCGCTCAGTGTTATTGTAAACATGTCTTTAATTTTACCCTATCAATTTGAGCTGAAAATAACAGCGTTTCGACGACATGGCGACAAACACACTCTACAAACGCAACTCTTGTGTATTCCTGTGGGCGGAGGTTAGTCAAAAAACTGTTTTAGTGACGTCATTAAAGAAGGAAGTAGAGGGATGTAGTCCAAACTGGCCATTCGATGTAGGCGACTTCTGTTAAATAAAATATCTCGCTTGGCATTGAACTTTGAGCTTTAAAATTTTACAGATTTTATTTATACTCTAACAACAACATTACACACTAACTAAAGTTTGAAACATGGGATCACGAAGAACGGGACCTTTAAAGAAAGTTATACTTTTATTCTGCAAGGGTACATTAAATTAATCAAAAGTGACAGTAAAGTAGAGGTCTTCACGGGTCCAAAAATTCATACCCGAACCCGAAGAGACCCACAAATGTGCTACACGGAACCGACCCGGCCCAACTATCATTTTGAAAGTTGGACCCGAACCCGTGCAGAACCGAGAAATGCAATAAATGTACTACCCGGACCCGTCTAAGCTGGACCCGAACCCGACCCGACCCGTCTGGACCCGATCGACACATAAGTCTATTCCACAGCAAATTGCTATTAATAAGTCAATAATAAAACGTGTTGTCTTACCTAATATTAGTAGGCTATAGCTTTCTCCCTTGTACCTGACTGTGATGCACTTGCCAAGAAAGTTCGTCCGTTATTCCTCTTTATTACTCTTGCCGATTGAAATGCTTAATCCACTCATTATTCCAGCTTTAAAAGTTCACTTGCTGTCACGATGACAAATGCGACTTTGCAGTTTTGCATTATTTCGTTGTATCTCGAGACTCGAGTCAACTCACATAATAAAATAACTTTGACTGTTTGCCCTTTTGAACTATAATAACGATTGCTTGTTCAGTGACATGGCCGCTGACGTTAGCATTACTTATTTGCGGTCATTTCTGTGCTTTCTGAGCAGAGTCTGACCAAAACTTTAGATATAACAAGACGGCATAATGTTATTATAAAAACAGGAGAAAGAAAGTGCGCTCGCATGAGACATGCGCGTTAGCTGGAGCAACCTGAAACATAAGCTTTAAGCGTCACAGAAAACATTTGTGTGATAGTTCATATTTTGTTAATGATTTGAAATAGGCTATGTTATTTAAATGCGAATGTGCAAGGCTACAAGCAGTTCTTGAGATTTGAAGTTTGTTTGCATTACTGTTGCACACGATAGGAATAGTAAAACTTGATGATCACCGTTTGCTTGCATTAACTCCACCCGCTCTGCTTCTGATGGCTGGGGTCACTCGTGTTTTTCTTCACCTTATTTCCCGGCTCATACTTTGCAAGTTACAAAACACGCACAGCGCTGACTGACTCCCAACACGGCCGGGTGATCTCCGAATCAGATCGGCTCGGGTATACACACAATGTTAATCGGACCCGGGAACCGAAGTAATAGATTAGGACCCGACCCGGACCCGGCTGACCATTTAAAATATAGTCCCGAACCCGTACGGGTCCCGGGTCCTCGGGTCCTCGGGTCTCAGGTCTTCTTTGTAGACCTCTACAGTAAAGCCATTTATTATGTTACAAAATATTTATATTCCAAATAAATATTGTTCTTTTGAATCCTGGAAAAAAAATCCAGAAAAATATTATGCAGCACAACCTTTAATGGGAAATGATACTTGAGCGCCAAAATCAGCATATTATTATTAGTAGTAGTATTAGTAGTAGTAAACAGTAGTAGCAATAGTAGTAGCAGTAGCAACAACAGCAGCAGTAGTAGTTGTAGTAGTAGTAGCAGCAGCAGCAGCAGCAGCAGCAGTAATATGAGCAGCAGCAGCAGTAGTAGTAGTAGCAGCAGCAGCAGCAATAGTAGTAGTAATAGTAGTAACAGTATTAATAATAGTAGTAGTAGCAGCAGCAGCAATAGTAGTAGTAATAGTAGTAACAGTAGAAATAATAGTAGTAGTAGCAGCAGCAGCAGTAGTAGCATCATCACCAGTAGTAGCAGCAGCAGCAGTAACAGTAGTAATAGTAGGATTAGTAGTAGTAGCAGCAGCAGCAGCAGCAGCAGACTACTAGTAGCAGCAGCAGCAGTAGTAATAGTAGTAGCTATAGCAGCAGCAGTAGTAGTAGTAGTAGCAACAACAGCAGAAGCAGCAGCAGTAGAAGTAGTAGCAACAACAGTAATAGCAGCGGTAGCAATAATAGGAGCAGCATCAGCAGTAGTAGCATCATAGTCATCATCATCATCAGCAGCAGTAGTAGTAGCAGTAGTAGTAGTAGTAGTAGTAGTAACAGTAGCAGCAACAACAACAGTATAAGTATTAGCAGTAGTGGTAGTAGCAGCAGCAGCAGCAGTAGTAGACTACTAGTAGCAGCAGCAGTAGTAATAGTAGTAACAGTAGTAGTAGTAGCAGCAGCAGCAGCAATAGTAGTAGTAATAGTAGTAACAGTAGTAATAATAGTAGTAGTAGCAGCAGCAGCAGCAGCAGCAATAGTAGTAGTAATAGTAGTAACAGTAGTAATAATAGTAGTAGTAGCAGCAGCAGCAGCAGCAGCAATAGTAGTAGTAATAGTAGTAACAGTAGTAATAATAGTAGTAGTAGCAGCAGCAGCAGCAGCAGCAGCAGAAGAAGAAGACTACTAGTAGCAGCAGCAGTAGTAGTAATAGTAGTAACAGTAGTAATAATAGTAGTAGTAGTAGTAGTAGTAGTAGTAGTAGCAGCAGCAGCAGCAGCAGTAGCAGTTGTAGTAGTAGTAGTAGTAGTAGCAGCAACAACATTATCGGTCCCACTTTATATTAAGTGGCCTTAACCTACTATGTACTTACATCAAAAAATAAGTACAATGTACTTATTGGGTTCATATTGAATAGCAAAACACTTTTGCTGCTATTGAGGTGGGATACGAGTAAGGTTAGGGAAAGGTTTGGTGGTATGGGTAGGTTTAAGGGTAGGGTTAAGGGATGGGTCAACAGTGTAATTATAAATGTAATTACAGAAATTAATTACAGATGTAATTACATGCAGGTGTTTTTAAAATATAGTACAATGTAGAAACATGTATGTACACAATAAATGCATTGTATCAAATGATTAATTTAAATGTAAGTACATAGTAGTTAAGGCCACTTAATATAAAGTGGGTCCACATTATCAGTAGTAGTAGTAGTGGTAGTAGCAGCAGCAGCAGAAGCATTAGTAGTAATAGTAGCCGTGGCAGCAGCAGCAGCAGCAGCAGCAGCAGCAGCAGCAGTAGTAATAGTAGTAGCAGTAGCAGCAGCAGTAGTAGTAGTAGCAACAACAGCAGCAGCAGCAGAAGTAGTAGTAGCAACAACAGTAATAGCAGCAGTAGCAATAATAGGAGCAGCATCAGCAGTAGTAGCATCATAGTCATCATCATCAGCAGCAGTAGTAGTAGTAGCAGTAGTAGTAGTAGTAATAGTAGGAACAGTAGCAGCAACAGCAACAACAACAGTATAAGTATTAGTAGTAGCAGTAGTAGCAGCAGCAGAGCAGTAGTAGCAACAGCAGAGGCAGCAGTAGTATCAGTAGTAGTAGTAGTAGTAGTAGTAGTAGTAGTAGTAGTAGTAATGCCAGCAGCAGTAGTAGTAGTATTGCAAGGATCATTTCCCCCAAAGTTACATCTTAAATATAAATATTTACAAATAAATATTTACAACTTAACCTATCAAAAACTATTTAATTTTACCTCTGAACATTCCAAACTTATCCTGTTCTATTATTAATATAGCATATACATATTGAAACAGCTGGGATTCTCTGCTTCTTCGAAGGACATTGATATTGAGCTGCACCGGTCCCAGGGTTGGACTGACAGCTCAGGTACATGTGTATGTGCACTGAGACTGTGTAGTGTCAATGCATCGACCAGCAGTGGGTTCAATCTCTCTGTCAGAGCCGGAGAGCTCTGTCACAACTGAGAGCCACAAGTGCACAAAACAGTCCACTAACCACACACACACAAACCAGAGGTACACCTCCCTAGAAGACAATGAATTACTCCCGCTGAGTGCAGTTTGCTGGCTAGTTCACAAGAGGATTTATGCAAATCGGTTAATATGTGCAGAGCACAGTTTGTGTGACCTTGTGGGTCATTTCTGAGTGCTAGCTGAGCACTAGATATACTTTACTACTGCTTCACTCCAACACTGTGATCCAGACATCTGAATTGGCCCAAAATGTTCTTGTCTACATGTCGCCTCTGGATATATGCCCCGTTATAACTGCTGCTATGATTAGGAATAGGAAAATACACACAAACTTCTCATTAAAATGAAGTTTAATTCACAGCCTGCTTTCTGCGGGCAGTTACATTGTGACGTTAATTGCACCAGGAAAATAGGTGCTGAGTTTTGATATCTATAATAAGCCCAATTTACATATAAATGATGTGTATTTGTGCTGAAATAGAAGACAATGACTTAATTTAAATACAGCGCAGTGCTATCTTAGTGCATTTAGCACCTGGTTAAGTAGACTGTGGGTGGCAAATAAGATGCAAGATTTTGGAATGAAATACTACAAAAGTGCTTTAGTGAACTTGCCCCACTGTGTGAGGAGGAACTCGTTCCCTCATGAGTCAGAGACAGACATCAAAAGAAAAAACTGCAAAAAACACATTTCTTGACTTTTTTTTCCCAGTGAACATATCTAAATATATGCAACCAAAATAGTTAGTTATCCTTGTTTTAAGAATAAATCAAAGGTGAGTCTTGTCTGGAGGTGCCTGGCACTGGCATGGGAGTCTGGTTGTTCTAGTCGCGGGGAGGAGGGACAAGGCGGATCAGAGGCGGGGTTGGTGGCTGTGTGGGTGGGTCTGTTGATTGTGCTCACCGACAGGGATGGAATGGCTGAACCTAGTGGGGTATGGATTCGTCTGTAATCATTTCACTGGCTAGTCCATTTATTATTATTATTATTATTATTATTATTATTATTATTATTATTATCATTATCACTACTATCATTGCCATTACTATTACTGTTATTATTATTACCAATGCTACTGCCGTTACTTCCACTCCTGCATCCACTGCTACTACTAATACTATTATTATTATTATTATTGCTGTTGCTTTACATTGTATTGATGTCTATTTATCATTTAGTGCAGTCACATTTATTCCTCCCACAACAATACAAGGAAATTTAAATAATAATGAAACTGATTTAACTGATCTCTGTACCTGCTGAAACTACCACAACCATACATCTACAGGTTTTTTTTTCTGTTTTTCTCTCCCTGTCTTCTCCTGTCTTTTTATATGTGTATATATCTGTCACAGTTTTTTTTTTTTTTTGTATAAGTTACTATATCACATTGTTAATGTTTTTGGTCAATAAAAAAAGAAGCATAAATCAAAGAAAATATGGTCAAAACCAATTTTCCAGCAAGGTAAAAAAGTAAAATAAAAAAGTAATTAAGTTTGCCCTTTTGCTATGCCAATTGCTTCTCTTTAATCTAAACAATATATGACATATGCAATTTAATAAATGATACAATTTAGATATTAAAACACTGCAAAGAGACATTAGAATATAATTTATGCCACCAATAGCCCCCCCCCCTCTTCTTCTTCTTTTTTTTTTTTTTATTCTTTTAAGAATAAATAAAAGAAAATATGGCCAAAACCAATTTTCCAATGGGGTAAGACAAATACATTTCATTAAATTTTGTCTTGGTGCTAAGCTGATTGTTTTCTCTGATGTAAAGGAATGTTTAATCTAAAAAGCATAATAAAACACTTAATTTAATAAATAATTGTTTAAAATGACATTAAAACACTACAAAATGTCATTTTCTGAATAAGCTTTTTTTTCTTGTTTTACAGTGGAAACAATCAACCATAATTTTATAAGCATAAAACAACAAAAAATATGGACAAAAATCAGTTTGGGTTAAGACGTCCATTAATGGGAAGATTGGCATCTCTTTTGAATGTCTTTCACTTGTGAATAATCTTCCTCATTGTAGAATGATGGACTTCAATTTTTTTGGAAATGGCCGTATAACCTTTCTCAGATTGATGGCAGCAACAACTGCTTCTCTAAGATCATTGCTAATGTCTTTCCTCCTTGGCACTGTGTTAACACACACCTGAAGTCTCCAGACGCTCAAACTACCAGAACTTCTGCTTTTATAGAAGTGATCATTTTTGCTGATGGTCAATTAATAAAAGACATTTGATTAGCAGCACCTGACCATTACTTACCCTCTTAATTCCTATGTTAACAGTAAGGGTGTCCTTAGTTTGTCACCCATGGCTTTTCCATTTTGGCATAGTTTTTGTTAAAGGTGCCCTATAACTTTTTTTTAAAAGATGTAATATAAGTCTAAGGTGTCTCCTGAATGTGTCTGTGAAGTTTCAGCTCAAAATACCCCATAGATTTTTTTAAATTCATTTTTTTTAACTGCCAATTTTGTGGCATAATTAGAAATGAGCCGATTCAGGGTGTGTGGCCCTTTAAATCTGGTGCTCCACGGCCCAAGAGCTCGCGCTTGCCTTAAACAACATAAAAAAAGTTCAAACAGCTAATGGCTCAAAATGGATCTTTACAAAGTGTTCGTCATGCAGCATGTCTAATCGCGTAAGTACAGTGTTTATTTGGATGTTTACATTGATTCTGAATGAGTTTGAGGCTGTGCTCCGTGGCTAACGGCTAATGCTACACTGTTGGAGAGATTTATAAAGAATGAAGTTGTGTTTATGAATTATACAGACTGCAAGTGTTTAAAAATGAAAATAGCGTGAATACAGTAAGAAACGATGGTAACTTTAACCACATTTAACAGTACATTAGCAACATGCTAACAAAACATTTAGAAAGACAATTTACAAATATCACTAAAAATATCATGTTATCATGAATCATGTCAATTATTATCGCTCCATCTGCCATTTTTCGCCATTGTCCTTGCTTGCTTACCTAGTCTGATGATTCAGCTGTGCACATCCAGACGTTCTGCCCTTGTCTAATGCATTGATCATGGGCTGGCATATGCAAATATTGGGGCGTACACCCCGACTGTTACGTAACAGTCGGTGTTATGTTGAGATTCGCCTGTTCTTCGGAGGTCTTTTAAACAAATGAGATTTATATAAGAAGGAGGAAACAATGGAGTTTGAGACTCACTGTATGTCTTTTCCATGTACTGAACTCTTGTTATTTAACTATGCCGAGATAAATTCAATTTTTGAATCTAGGGCACCTTTAAAGAAATAATGAGTCATGTGTTGTTGTTTATCTGAGATTTTATTTTCCAAATTTTAATATCTGACAACTACCAGATGATTTTTTATTATGTCCTGATATGGAAAACTATGGAATTCAATAGGGTGTCCTTTCGTTTTCGCATGACATTCAGATCAATATTTAATGTCCATGTACTTATTACCGTCTACATTTATTTTGTGATTCTGACCGGCTGACTTTGCATTATCCTTTCTAGGGATGTTTACTTATTGTGCCAAGAAAACAAGGCAAAAATACAGATTTATTTATTTGTTTTTCAGCGAAAGATAACATAGAAGAGAAGTATAAGGGAAAAGGACAAAGGATAAGACAAAGACAACAGGAGATATTTGACCAGAATATCTGGGAGCTACAGAGATGAGCCAGGAAAAGACAGTGAGAGATGAGATGGATAGAATAAATTTCCACTCACCTGGAGAACAGCCTTCTTAATTACCCGACCCACATCCTGTCTCCACTCTGGGATGTCGGGGTTGGCCTCATCCAGATTAGGAGAGAAAGATAAAAGAAGTGATTTGAAGAATTCTGTCACAGAGGGAGAGAGAAGCAGAGGCAGACAGACCCTTAATTCTTTTTTTCTCATAAGATGCCAAACACCTTCTATCTGCTGTGATTTGTTCCAGATGATTTAGTCGAGCTGTAGCAGAGTTATCATTACTGACAGGTATGGAAAGGTTAGCGCTGATCACAAAAATGATTACAGTCTATTTGGCAGTTGCCAGAAGGGAGCTTTTATGACTAGCTTGCAGTGACAATTTCCTGTAATTCTGAACACTCAGAAAGCAGCAATAATACAGCTCATCAAGTATATATACCATAGAAGAAAACTGTTACCATATTGTTAACATGGAAGAAAAAAAAAAGTTAAACTAAACAATGACTAAACATACAGTATATAGCCCTATATATGTATATCATTCAAAAAAATCATTCACATTTTGTCATTACACATCAATCAGATAACCTGACAATATTTAGTTTCTCGTTGAAGCATCAATAACGAGCATACACTTTTTGATTTATGCATTATGGGCACCTTCTGCCAAATGGACTGAAATAAAAATGAACTCTCTTAAAACACATTTCACATTCTTACTTAATAGTTTCAATCAACTTTCTCCACAGTAATAGTGACATGCATGCTTCACCTGAGAATTCTGTCATTTTTCTGATAAAGAAAAGTCTTTCATATTTCCGCCGCTTCTCAAATCAAGTATTGAATAGAATTCTGTTGTCAAAATGATGGAAGCGGAAGATTGCCTGGAAAATCCAGCCTCACCACTGTACCAGCGGATGAGTCTGGTCGGCCATTTAATCAATTTGATTTCTAGGGCGGAGCAAATCCGAGCAAACAGGAAGCGGAGTAAACCAATCAGAGAAGGGCGGATATGACGTTAGCAAAGCAACAAGAGAGTCAACCACGAAAAGTAAATAATTAATGTGTTTTTGGTCATTTAAAACTGAATTCACGGCTGAATAGAACAAACTCTTGGGTCTCGTGTGCGCCATCTTTGTTGATATTGAAGGGACTTTCGCCGCACTAGAGTGACGTCACTGAAATAAACAAATCTGATTGCACGGTATGGTTTGGAGTTGACTCGAATCACGACGGAGGGCGGACTGACCAGACTGATATATTTTGTAGAAGATATATCAGTCTGGCCTTGCCAGGCAAAACGGAAGAGACATTTAAAAAAAAAAAAAAAAAAAAAAAAAAGGAATAAAACGGCAGACTTCATCTTGCTGAGATTAATTTCATAGCTAGCATTTTATTTATTCTAAATATTCAAAATAAAATAATACTTTCACAAAATAAAATAATATTTGGAGCATTTAGGAAGTGTGCAAGTCATTTCCTTGTTTCGATTAGTTTTTTTATTATTATTATTATTGCAATTGTTTTTGATACAATTTGAAATTCTGAAAAATTGATAAATTCCTGTCACAAAATGAATATGAAAATGTTTGTTTATTTCACTCTTTATTAAGATTATTAACAATTAATAAATAAAAAAAGATTATTAACAATTAATAAAACAATTAATATCTTTTTTAGTTTAAGATTGAACGTCTGGGTTTGGGATTGGAGTAAAACAATAAAATAAACACAAAAAGGCATTTGAAAAGTAGCAAATAAATGATGAAAGGCATAGTGAAAAGGTTCAAAGACAGCTTTAAAGGTTTAGATCACCCAAAAACGAAAATTACTCATTAATTACTCACCTTCATGTCATTCCACACCCGTAAGACCTTTGTTCATCTTCGGAAAACAACTGAAGATATGTTTAATGAAATCTGAGAGTTTTCTGTCCCTCCAGAGATCCAAAGCAACTACCACTTTCAAGGTCCAGAAAGCAAGTAAAGACATCATTAAAGTACTCCAGTGCGACTCAATCTGAAGCGATGTGAGTGCTTTATTTGCGCAAAAAAAACAAACATAATTTACCACTTTATGAAAATATTGATCTGCAACGAGCGTTCACAAGAGCATCACAACACGTGTTTTGTGTTCACGTGAGAGCTGACATTGCTGCGTGAACACACTTTGGATAATATTATTTTGCAAATAAAGTGGTAAATTATGATTTTTGCACAAAGCACTCGCGGTGCTTCATAAAACTGAGGTTAAACCACTGGAGTCACATGGAGTACTTTAATGATGTCTTTACTACCTTTCTGGACCTTGAATGTGGAAAGTGGATCTCTATGGAGGGACAGAAACCTCATGGATTTCATTAAAAAGACCTTCATTTGTGTGAATTCCAAACTGGCCCTACACCTGTCATAAATATTATGTTATATCTGAATGTGAACACCTACCTTGTATGGCAATGGTTCTGGTGTCCTGTAGTATCGAGTCTGCTGAGGAGACCTGAACAGTCACGGTGATCATGCCCTCGGTGCTGAACGTGTGGGAAATACTGCTGTCCAATGTAATTATTGGCTAGCACCACAAATGTAGAGGATACAAAACAAAAACAATTAAAACTCAATACAGCGGTAAACAAGAAATCACATTTTTTGATATTTGTAAGCTCGATGACTTCCTTAAAAAGCAAACCCTTTTAAAATGAACAGTGCCAACAGCTTTATTGTTGTAGCAGGGCGAACAAGCATAAACTAAAGAACACATCTAAATACCACAAAAACGACAAGAACAAGAACTACATTATTAACGGTTCATTGCTCTTGTTCTGTTTATTTTCCAACGTAAAACGTCTCGGAGGCCTTCGCTCAACAAAGCGAGGCAGAAAATCTGTAATTAGGAGCTGGTTGTACCTCCGTGTTGTTCCCCAGCCACCAGAAATAGGTGAGCGTTCTGAAATGAGAAGGCCAGACCACTGCCGTCAGGTTCACCTCCTTATTCTTAATGACCACATATGGAGCCAACAGCTGAATATGCTCCACAGGGCCTGAAAAACACACACACTCACGCTCAATACAAGAACAGGGAACAGGGCAAGGGGTGCAAAAACTAAATATTTTGCTAAATCAAATCGCCGGTGGCTTGAATAACTAGTCGACTATTTGGTCTCGTATAATTAGACTGGTTTCGGCTTCACCCGACCCCAATTGGACGCTGTTCAAACAGAGCTAGATGGAGAAACAGAACGCAGGGGTATCGAGACCTGTTTTTAAAAGTTTTAGTATCAAGTATTTTTAACTTGGCACAGCATTTTAGAAACGCAACACTCGCAGTGGGATGCTCAAAAAACAGCGCCAAGAAGTTAGTCAGCATGTGTATGGCTGTAGCGGAGGTGTTTTTCTTAAGGATGAATTTAAACAAGCAACTTTTCCAAGAGAGTTTTACTGGGTTAACTGTCTAACACCTAAAGCACAGCACACTAATTGAAGCACTAGTGCTAAAAATGACAAAACTAAAAAAAAAAAAGAATATAGACAAACTATTTGGACAAGCAGTCTACCTTTGCAACCCATAAATTGTTAGTTCGCAGTCGCAATGGCCAAATGATCATAAAATATGAAGAAAAAAAAAAAAATCTGTTCTGTCATTTACTCATCTGTGATCTATCCATATTGTTTACCCTTCCCATGTGCAAGTTTATATATATATATATATATATATATATATATATATATATATATATATTTTTTTTTTTTTTTTTTTGCTATAAAATAATTCTGTACCCATCAGGAAATAAAAGTTGGACTTAATTGCTCTCATCTGATCACAAGTGCCCACCCCTGTTTGTTTGTGAAAAGTGAAGATAAAAGCTGTAATTAAGCACCGCAGTCTACTACACCTGCGGAGCTGGAGGACACAT
The DNA here is from genome assembly GCF_018812025.1 of Megalobrama amblycephala. Classification (NCBI taxonomy): domain Eukaryota; kingdom Metazoa; phylum Chordata; class Actinopteri; order Cypriniformes; family Xenocyprididae; genus Megalobrama; species Megalobrama amblycephala. The sequence continues at coordinate 19,371,538 of NC_063050.1, forward strand.
GCAGATTTTGGCAGAGCAACTGTATGAAAGTCACCTACCAAGTGTATTGTACACATTATTTTTGTTTGTTTGTTTAAGAGATGTTTATTCAAAGTTTGCATACCAATGTTCTGCCACTTTATTGCCTGTGTGGCTACCAATCTGTCTGTACAATTGTACTTACTCAACAGAGTAGACAAGACAGTCTTTGAGTATTTGATGTAAATATTTTGTTCTTTTTGCTGGCTAAATAGGGTAGGACATTAGTTAATAACTGGGTCAATTAGATAGATAAAGATTTTTTTTTTTTAAAAATCCTTAAAACATGAAGCAATAAATAAATAAATAATAAAAAATATTAAGACTTGTTTTCAGAGAACATGTCATAAATTAGTTTGTTTTCTTACCCTGAATTAGTTTAGAATTATTTTTTGTATTTTTGTGTTTTAAGCATACCCTTGTGAAAAGAAGTGTGCTTAAATGTATTATGTATCTTAAATGTATCTTAAAAGTATACATTTTATATTTAAAAAAAAAACATGTTATTAAAAAATAAAAGAGTACTTAAAAAGAGTACATTCTAATGGCATTTAATGACTTAACACACTTAAAAGCACAATATGTAAGATTTTTATATTAAAATATCTAAAAACCACTTGCACAGTGTTATATATTTAATTCAATTGTGTACTTAAATTATCCTAAATGTTTCCAAGAATTTGTAAATTCAGAGAAATTCACAATTTTAAATAATACCCGTCCCTTTCTTGTCACTTGTCGCCTGTCAATGACGTATTATCTGCGTTATCCCTGGTTCCGCTTGTGTTGCATAGTAACCATGGCAACAGACGCAGACAGCTACGTAAAGTCTAGCGGCACGCTGTTTTTCGTTCAAACATTATGCACCATGGCAAACAAACTATGGGACAAAAGGAGAAATAAAACGAGGATCAATATCGGCGTGGCGTTTTGCGACAAACTTTGACTTGAGAGAGATGAAGCTCTAGCACGTTATTAGACAAGGTAAGCAAATGTAGGCTACATAAGACTAATCAATGTTATATTACTAACATTATAACATGATGAAATGTTAGAATATCATAAGTATAATATTCTAATCTTGATCCAGCTTACTGTTAGTCTCATTCAGCCAACCAACTAATACAAAGTATAACATTGCAACTTTCAACATGCTCAAATGCATGATAGTGTAACGTGAGACCAAGTGAAACAGCGCTGCGTTACCTCACAATTTTAATTCGTCAAATAAACTGACCTGTATGAATAGGATTTCAGCACGTGCGAGTATTTCGGAAGAATGAAACGTCCTCATTCGTTATATCCCCTGGGACTCGCGTGTGGCACTGATATCTGTCTCTCATCAGCAATCGCGCCCGCGACTCTCGGCCACTGCTTCATACCACAGTGATGTTAAAAAACATGAATGCATTCACTCATCCATAAACATTATTTAGATCCATCACCATCAGCATGACGACAAGTTCCATGAGTCCACGCTCATTCACTGCGTCACCTCTAGCGGCGAAAAAATACATTGCCTTCAAGTACATTTTAAAAATATTTTTTTCTGATAATGTCAAATTAAATGATGTGATATTGCATTTAAAGTTAAAAATGTCAAACATGCATTCTAAACTGCAACTTCATCATTACAAATGTGTAATTACAAATATATTTAAATGCATGATATTACATTAAGTCTATTTTAGTTTGCAATAAATGCTTGTCAGTATATTCAGCAATACACTTTAACCATATTTCAAAGACAATTTAGGTAATTATAAAATTACATATAAAGATGCTCTTAATTTCTTAAGTTTAGGGGGGAAAAACACTCAAAATTGTAACTGCATTTACTATAAATTTAAACTATAATACATTTTCATTTAATTGCAATTAACAAACATTTAAGGGTAAAACATTCCATTCTGTTCACACTAAAGTATATTCTTTTAAAGCGCATTATCAAAGTCCATTTAAGACAAGTCATTTCACTCGGCGACCATCTTTGAAATGCCTCTCGGGCATCCTTGGCATCATGCAGCTCCAAAGCTGTTCACCAAGCCTTCGATTAAATTTCATATTTGAAATCACCACTGAAATCTGACAACAGCAACAAAGTCTCGTAATTTTTTTTCCAAACGCTCGAATCATGACAAAAAAACCTGTATTTTTATGCTGGACCAACCTAATGCGCATGCGCAGACCTAAATGCGCGTCTCTTGTGCCTCATTTCGGAGGCGCGCGTCTGACTGTTTCTATAGAAACCGGTGCTTCTAACGGCCGCTGCAGCGTTGCGCGATGACTTTGCCAGTCTGCGACTGGCTCTTATTTAGAAGGCGAGACTTAGTCCGCCATATTGCACGTTACACTTTCTCCCATTCAAAACAATACGAGTGAGACGTCTTGTGTTATTCTATAGACCACTTTGGAGCAGACGTCACAACTACGTCACTTGCAGCTGCGCGCGCATACTGGTTGCAGAAAAATAGCGGTAGCAATTGAAGGAAAATGTGCAAAATCCACAGAATAAGAGAAAAATGTTTTGTTGTGCCTCTGGATGTTGGAATCGGAATGCAAAAAATATAGTCTTCATTTTTAAAGAAAACCATCGTTGAAAACGTCCTTTGAAGCTAAACGGAGACGTTTCACAGACTGGACTGACAACACCTGCAAGGATTAGTCTACTATTAAAGCAGGAATTTGATGTAAACAGTAAGTCTACATAATATTTACATATGCAGTTCAGAGGACATACATACATAGCAGTTACAGCATGAAATAATTATAATTAAAATAATTTAAACCTATAATATTTTACATAGATAACTTTTAAACATAATTTTTTATTTCACAATTCTGACTTTTTTTTTTCTTGCATTTGCGTGTTTATTACTCCCAGTTCGCAGTTACTCCCACTTTATAACTCGCAATTGTGAGTTTATTTCACAATTCTGAGGGGGAAAAAGTCAGAATTGCGGGATAAATTGCAATTTAGAAAAGACAGAATAACGAGTATATCTCACAATTCTGTTTTTCTTTGTAAGAAATGTGAGATGTAAACTCAGATTTGCGAGAAATAAAAGTCAGAATTGTGAGATATAAACTCGAAATTAACTTTTTTTATTCTTTTATTTAGTGGCTTCCATAGACTTTTACTGCTCAACTGTCATTTTCTGCAACCACTAGGCTCCGCCCACAAAAAACGTCGCTGTTTGCAAACACCAAATTGGTCTATAGTCTTTGGCATTATTTACTTAAGTACTCCTTTTAAAAGTATGTTAAATGGTACTCTTTTTTTTCACAAGGGTAAGCTAAATTTACTGCTTGGCAATTTTGCCAATGAGGTAAAAGTAAACCTGAATTCAAACTCTATTCTCTGACTAACAAGTCTTAATATCTCACTCAATGTAACACCGATAAAATAATCTTCTTTTATGACGTTTAGATGCAAAAATGCTATAATTATATTATGATATAATTATTTAACATCACCTCATAAAATGATAACTTTTGGCACCTCTGCAAAATGGAGAATAAAAATAAATACTGAAGTTGGCACGCATTTGTGTGTATGTGTGAAACCTACACGTCACATGCAGGTAGAGGGATGAGGTGTCGAACCCGAGGCTGTTCTCAGCCAGCGCTGTGACTCTGAAGATACCAGCACTGCGGTACACGTGCCTGATACCCTCCTGCGTCCAGCTCAGGTTGGAGTAGGACACCGCCGTTCCGTCCCCAAAGTCCAGCTGAATGTTTGTCCTCATGGAGTCGCCCTAAAACAACAGGCAGAGCCAAGCCGAATTATTACAACAACTCTTTAGCACACTTTCTTTAATGACTGTGTCTGGCAGCTGCGACCAAAAACAGCTGCGGGTAATGTCACCATTCTGCTTACACAGACACTGTCCCATCTGTTTTCAGACACAAAGCATTGTTTTCAGCCCCTGAGTTCATTCCTGCTATAACTCTACCTCATATATGAAATGAGGTGTGTGAAATCAGAGACAGGAGTCGCTTATTTACAGAGAAAACAGTCATTGTATCAAATGAATGACCTCTCAGTGAGCATTTCAACTTCCTGTGGGAAGCAGGCATATTACTTTTCATAGGTAATTTATATTTTATACTTTATATTGTGTTTGTTTGGTGTACAGTGGAATATCAGATATCCTGATGGGTCAATTGCAATCCACCGCAATCATAATTGCTGTTTATGAGATACAATATTGCACAGGGAATATACTTGTAAATGTGACTCACATGACTGTAAGTGAATCTGCTGTCAAGTAAATTTCATAAGAGAAAAGTAAATGTTGGTAGGTGAGTGGAAAAACACGAATCTTCAATACATTTTTTTTTTACTATTTATTCCAATCCAAACACTCATAACAGTGTGCCATACATACACTTTATATGATTTTTATATGATTTACTTATACAAAATTAGCATATCATACTTTATTCTGCTACAAAGTCGAGGATGTTTAATGCTACAGTAAAATAAAACCCATTTGTTGGATTAATGGTGAAAGTTTTCCTGTATCCAGCACATCAGATTACTGAAAGTCAAAAAGTGACAAAAGTGTCTTTCATTTTTTAACACCAGTGTTACATACAGAGTTAAAAAGACGTTGACATCAACGCATGTACCAGATCTGCTACGCTGCTGCCGGAGCAATGGTTGCTGCTGCTTATGCGGAGCAAGTACAACTCGCTTCTGCTAAAAGCTCAGAACATAAAATTAAAGGAAACATGTTGCCGCTGCTAGAGAGACGGAGACCCCCCGTAGCAGATTTAGGCAGGTGGTGCTGGGGAGGTGGAGGGCCAGAATGAGAATTTGCATAGTGTGCAGAGATTGTGCATTTGTTGGGTTGCGTTGTGGTTATATAGGGAAATAGGAATGGATACGTGAAATCAATTGACTGGGAACAAACCAATCAGAATGCGAATAGAGCTCCATGGCTGAACTATTCATTTATATAAATTAAAATGGACAGATGTAAAATTTAATATTTCAAGTCTATCATACAACATGTGATCATTCACATTCAATACAAACATTAAATTATATAACTTTTATTTGGGAATTATTTTAAATGCTTTTGAAAATGCTGTATTAAAGATTTATGCAACTCATGAGTCACAATTCAGGCCAGAAAATATAGAAATCCTTTAATTAAAATCCACAGATATCAGAGCTTATACGTGTTGCATATCTTCTGACACTTGAACGGCCTTTGGTGCAACTCCTTAAACATCTGCACCAAAATCAACCATTAGCACTAATTATAAATATAAAACTTAACCAGCCATAAAAACAATAAAAACAGAGAAAAGAAAGATGAGGAGCAGGAAGTTTAGATGAGTCCATGCCTTGAACCATCTCAAAACACTTTTATCTATTGTACTTGAGGCTCTACATCTGGTTATGGGTTCCCCATGCAACGAGAGAAGGAACACTGAAGCGTAAGTATGTGTGTGCAATATTCCCAAATCCGTGTTTACGCTTTCCCAAATCCCTCTCATTTCTCTCTTTCCGCCGTTAGCACATTGTAAGCTAATGCTATTGGGATATTAATTTGTAACACTGCATTAGCAGCACATGAAGGAAAGTGGGCGGGGTGGGCTGTTTATGCCCTGCATAATGACAAATCCAAAGCTGCCTGGTTTATTTCTGTCTGTTTGCTTTTAGGCACAGCTGACTGTGAAAAGTGGCCCACCTCTGTGCGCTTCTGCGCAAGCATGTGCACCGGGTTGCTTTTCAGATATTTCACACCACTTTGTGCAGAAAATCATAACTACACTATGGGAGGAGAAAGGACAAGATGACTGACAGGAGAAACAGTCAGTGTAATGACGGTAGGACACAGTTTGTGCTGAGATCATGAAGTCCAGACAAAGTCCATTTTAAAGGAAATGCACCCAGCAGCTATTTCCAACTGCTTCACAGCAAAAAAAAACAAAACAAAAAAAAAAACAAATGAAAAATACAATACAAATTTATTAAGAAAAATATTGTGATATAGTAAAACTTCAAAGAGTTAGGGGTCAGTAAGATTTTTTTTTTTTTTTTTTTTTCCTGGAAGAAATTAATACTTTTTTATTCAGCAAAGATGTGTAAGGGCCGCCCAATCGGCCCAACGGCGGTTTCCCACAGGACGGGGAAGATTTCTTGCGCGTTCGGTCTTTTCAGTGTGGCAAATTAATATAATTCCAAGTAAACTTTTATCTGACTCCATGTTATTATGACCGCAAATTTAGTTTAGAATGTCAATTGATTATTGGTCATTTGTATAATAATTTAGCTCTACATTTGAATATTCTATTTAACTCTTATTGTACTCGTTCGTTCGGTTCTCAGAGTTGCACAGGGTCCTCGAACTGGCCATTCATTAATTATACGGGCCCACGATCAAAAAATCGCCAGTCTTGGTCACTAGACAGAGGTAATTGACTAAACTGTTTAGAAGGCCGCTTTCATGCTTGCTCTATCTAAAAGTATTTTCCTTAGTCCCCTGTATACACTAGAATTAAAGTAACACTAACTCTAGTCAGAGGTCATAACCACTACTACAGATAAGCCGACCAATATTACTTCTCTTATAGTAGGTGGTTTGGTTATGCCATGGTTTCCCACGTACACTTAGCTAGAGTAACATTACATTAAACAGAGGCAAGGCTCACCCTATTTAGGTTGGTCGATCAACATTTTGTTGCCCTAAACGGAAATTCCCTTTTTAGCCTTTACAGTCTAAGTACACTTGAACTAATGCCAAGCGTTAGCCGGAACTCTAAAATCACAGTTGGTGCGCCCTATGCTCTGCTCAAAACTGGACTTTAGTCCGTTACTAACCTGATGCAGATTTGCGGTAACAATGGATACATCGTAATCTACTGAAGTCAATAATTTCAGAGTAAGTCAGAATAAAATCAAATGTGACAATTTATCAGTCAGGTAAATGTATCATGCCAATTACATAATCAATTTACAGATGATCAATACAAAACATCAATTGCTCAGAAATAGAGTAAGATGCATACCTGACATTAGAAAAATACACATGCAATGTGGGCTTCATCTGAATACAGAGTTGCCCCGAGCCTTTTGCAACATTTCTTTAAATACTCAGACCAAGACAAAACATCCCCCAATGTGGGGCATGAACTTACAATCAGAATTTGCATTTACTAGGGTCACAGACCTAGGGAGTTCGCACCTTGCTGTGGAACAGGAGGTAGTTAGGACCGTGGGAAAGAGGCACACCCATGGTTGCAACCAAAGTATTTCTAAACTCTTAAAACCTTTTAATACCTTTGGTTTACTTCCATGTAGACAAGATCATTGTACCAGTTGCATTTCAAACGATACCAAACATGACTGTTAATTCACTTGCATTGACAGAACATTATAATTTGTATATAATCTTTTTAAGTGAACTGAGTGATGGGACGAATGGGTAAGGGGAAGGAAGTGGGGGAGAAGGAGCAAATGTGAAGGAAGGACAGGATGGAAAGAAGCTTTTCCGCAACTTCACTCTGTGGGGTGTGGAGACAAATGGCTGTATGTGTTTGTGCTGTCCATATCTCAGGAGATCAAAGTATCTGAGGTTCTGTTTATCTTACAGATGCATTAAATCAGAATCAGAATCAGAATCAGAAAGAGCTTTATTGCCAGGTATGTTGTTTACACATACTAGGAATTTGTTTTAGTGACAGAAGCTCCACAGTGCAACAGAGTAACAGCGACAAGACAAGACACATAATAAAAAGAATAAAATAATAATATACAAATTTACAAGATAGACAAAGTGCAAAAAAAGCAAAAGACAATATATATTATAGACAATTGTATGTACAATTATGTGTGCAAATTGAGATATAAATAAGTGTTTTAAGTAAATAATATGTAATAGTGTTGTGTGTTCCGTGTTTGTCAAGTGTTCATGAGATGGATTGCTTGAGGGAAGAAACTGTTCCTGTGTCTGGTCGTTCTGGTGCTCAGGGCTCTGTAGCGTCGACCGGATGGCAACAGTTCAAAGAGGGAGTGTGCTGGATGTGAGGGGTCCAGAGTGATCTTCTTTGCCCTTTTTCTCACTCTGGATAAGTACAGTTCTTGGAGAGTGGGGAGGGTTGTGCCAATAATTCGCTCAGCAGACCGGACTACCCTCTGTAGTCTTCTGAGGTCAGAAGACTACAGAGGGTATCATTGAATTCAATGAGGGTATCACTCTGCCATCATTGAATTCTGCCAATTCAATGATGGCAGAGTAGAACTGTTTCAGCAGCTCCTGTGGTAGGTTGAACTTCCTCAGCTGGCGAAGGAAGTACAACCTCTGCTGGGCCTTTTTCACAATGGACTCGATGTGGTTGTCCCACTTCAGGTCCTGGGAGATGGTGGTGCCCAGGAACCTGAATGACTCCACTGCAGTCACAGTGCTGTTCATGATGGTGAGTGGGGGGAGAGCAGGTGGGTTTTTCCTGAAGTCCACGATCATCTCCACTGTCTTGAGCGTGTTGAGCTCCAGGTTGTTAAGACTGCACCAGACAGCCAGCTGTTCAACCTCCAGTCTGTAAGCAGACTCGTCACCGTCCTGGATGAGGCCGATCAGTGTGGTGTCATCCGCAAACTTCAGGAGCTTGACAGAGGGGTCTTTAGAGGTGCAGTCGTTGGTGTAGAGGGAGAAGAGCAGTGGGGAGAGCACACAGCCCTGAGGGGCGCCGGTGCTGATGGTGAGGGTGCTGGATGAGAATTTCCCCAGCCTCACTAGCTGCTGCCTGTCTGTCAGGAAGCTGGTGATCCACTGACAGACAGAGGTGGGCACGGAGAGCTGAGTTAGTTTAGGCTGTAGGAGTGATGGGACAATGGTGTTAAAAGCAGAGCTGAAGTCCACAAACAGGATCCTCACATAAGACCCTGGTCTGTCCAGATGCTGGAGAACATAATGCAGTCCCATATTGACTGCATCATCCACAGACCTGTTTGCTCGGTAAGCAAACTGCAGGGGGTCCAGTAAGGGTCCAGTGATGTCCTTCAGAAAAGCCAGAACCAGTCTTTCAATTTATTTAATGCCCACAGACGTTAGAGCCACAGGTCTGTAGTCATTTAGTCCAGTAATTTTGGGTTTCTTTGGAAAAGGGATGATGGTGGAGCGTTTGAAGCATGAGGGGACTTCGCACAGCTCCAGTGATCTGTTGAAGATCTGTGTGAAGATGGGGGCCAGCTGGTCAGCGCAGGTTTTCAGACAGGCTGGTGAAACGCTGTCTGGGCCTGGTGCCTTTCTTCTCTTGTTCTTTCTGAAGACCTGGCGCACGTCATCTTCACTGAACTGAATTGCAGGTGTGGGGGAGAGTGGGGTTGATGGAGGTGTGAATGGTGATTTTTCAAACCTGCAATAAAACCCATTCAGATCGTCTGCCAGTCGTTGATTCTCCACAGAGCTGGGGGATGGTGTCTTGTAGTTGGTAATGTCTTTCAGACCTTTCCACACTGAAGCTGTGTCATTAGAAGAGAACTGATTCCGAAGTTTATCAGAATAATTCCTCTTTGCCACTCTGATCTCCTTTTCCAGTGTGTATTTGGCCTGTTTGTACAAGACTCTGTCCCCTTTTCTGCGAGCATCTTCTTTGGCCTGACGGAGCTGGCTGAGTTTTGCAGTGAACCAGGGTTTGTCATTGTTGTAAGATAAATGAGTCTTTGTAGGAATGCACAGATCCTCACAGAAACTGATATATGATGTAACAGTCTCTGTGAGCTCGTCCAGATCGGTGGCAGCAACTTCAAAAACACTCCAATCAGTCCATTCGAAACAGGCTTGTAAAGCCCGCTCTGTTTCGGTGGTCCATCTCTTTACAGTCTTTGCTACAGGTTTAGCTGATTTCAGTTTCTGCCTGTAGGTTGGTATGAGATGAACTAAACAGTGATCAGAGAGCCCCAAAGCTGCCCGTGGGACAGAGTGATATGCATCCTTTATTGCTGTGTAACAATGGTCGAGTATATTACTGTCTCTGGTGGGACAAGTAACATGCTGTCTGTATTTGGGCAGTTCACGTGAGAGAATCGCTTTATTAAAGTCCCCGAGAATGATAAGAACAGAGTCCGGGTGTTGTTGCTCGCTCTCTGTGATCATATCAGCGAGTAACTGTAAAGCCGAGCTCACGTGCGCTTGCGGAGGAATGTAGACGCTCACCAGAATGAACGAGCAAAACTCCCGCGGCGAATAGAACGGTTTGCAGTTAATGAAGAGTGTTTCAAGATCTGGACAGCACATCTTCTTTAACACCGTTACATCTGAACACCACCTTTCGTTGATGTAAAAGCACGTCCCGCCGCCGCGCGATTTCCCCGTTGATTCAGCGTCGCGATCTGATCTAAACAGCTGAAAGCCCGGCAGACATAACACGCTGTCCGGAATGGCGTCGTTCAGCCAGGTTTCCGTGAAGCACAGAGCAGCCGAGTTCGAGAAATCCTTATTTGTCCGGGAGAGCAGAAGGAGTTCGTCCGTTTTGTTGGGCAGAGAGCGGAGATTCGCCAGATGGATGCTAGGCAGCGGCGTTCTTAATCCGCGCTGTCTGAGCTTCACGAGGGCGCCGGCGCGCTTTCCCCGTCTGCGCGTCCTGAAGCGTCTAAACAGCGCTGCCGCTCCGCCGACTACAACATTCAACAAAACGTCTGAATAATCGAAATCCGGTAAAAGATTTTGTGGTGTGAACTGCCGAATGTTCAGCAGTTCATCCCTGGTAAAACTGATGGTGTTTGAAAAACAGAAAACAGGAAAAACTAACAAAAACAGAACAAACACTGAAGAGCTAAGCACTGTGGCTGCCATGCGCGGCGCCATCTTGATCTTGAGAATCAACACATCTTTTGATGAATTAAATTCATCAAAAGATACAGTAAAGCCTTTTATAATGTTAGAAAAGATTTCAATTTCAAATAAATACTATTCATCAAAGGATCACGGTTTCCTAAAATTATTAAGAAACACAACTGTTTTCAACATATAATGATAAGAAATGTTTCTTGAGCAGCAGATCAGCATATTAAAATGATTTCTGAAGGATCATGTGACACTGAAGACTGAAGTAATGATGCTAAAAATTCAGCTTTACCATCACAGGAATAAATTTTAAAATATATTAAAATAGGAAACGGTTATTTTAAATTATAATAATATTTCACAATATTAATATTATTAATATTATTTTTATTTTCTGTATTATTATGGAAACTATTTGTTTTATATATTCTGTGAAGCACAGGTTTTATGAAAGGTGAAATGTAAATAAAATGTATTTAATATTATTATTATCAGATAATATATCAATTTTAAATAAGAATTTTAAATAAATACATTTTTTTTAACCCACTGGCATTTTTTTTCATTTTAAGCTGAAATTTAGAAACAATTTTTTTTAAACAACAAAAAAAGAAAGAATGAAAAAAAAAAAACCCTCATTAATTTACCCTGCTTTCATCCCTTCCAACCTGAAAACCTTGAGCTTTCTAACTTAAAAAAAAAAAAGAAAGAAAGAAAAAAGAAAAATGTGTTGCACCTTAAAGGCATTAAATATAAAGGTCCATTTGATTTGCCTAAGAAACAGCCCCGGCTCTGACCCTCATGAATATAAATAGGTGGAATTCTGAGCCTATCTCACTATCTCTCTTGCTCTCTCTCTCTCTCTTTTACTAGCTCTCACTCTCTTAATGAAAGGAGTAAGCCCTCATTTCCTCATCTCATCATACTGTAATGTGACAACTCTGCTGTGGTGAGACACCTAGGGAGAAACACTTTACCTGGAATGAGTGTGTATGTATGTGTGTGTGTGTGTGTGTGTGTGTGTGACAGAAACCAAGAGAGTATGTGTGACCATGTGTGCATTGCACACCAATGAAAAGCTAGTCCCCAGTAGGCTTGTAATATGTATCTGGCTTGCACTATACCATCTGTACGGAGTGAAGCCTTTTCATCTGCCGCAGAGCTCCAGCACAGCTCGGAGCAAAGAACACAGAATTATGGAAAGATTCTAGAATGTCAAAATGACCAATGTGGGTGTAAGCGGTCACATATAGAGCTTGATGATAGTCTCACTTAGTCAGACTGGTCTGGAAGTCTTGTTCACCAAGAACAGCCCACTCAGAAAAAAAAAAAAGAGAAAGTCTGACCGTCAAGTAAAGTGACAACTCATTTTTAAGTTCATTTTGTGATTGTGTCATTTAATGGAGGACTAATATAAAATAGCTAAAACCTTAATAAAAGACTGGCACAGTAAAAACATATTCAAATTATAGCTCAACAGTGTTGGACCATAATTGGCTGCAAAACCCAGTGTAAAAAAGAAATCATGCATTTTTTTTTTTTTTTTTTTTACCTTAAGGTACTATTTCTATCTGATCTGAACTTTAAAATGACTTTTGCTAGCGTACGCTAATATATCCCGATATGAGTAATTTTATTTCACAATAACAATATACATCACAGTATAGTTATTTATATAGTTATTTTTGCTTTGAATTAAGTTTTTATTATATCACAATTTTATAATTCTCATCACCAAATTCAATGTCACAAAAAAACTAATACTAACCTAGTTAAAGAAAAAAAAAGCCTCAAGCTTACTAAAATATTTTTCATTGTTAGTTCATGTTAACTAATGTAGTTATCTAATGTCTACAAATGGAGCCTTATTATAAAATCCAATAAATACTGTCAGTATACAGCAGTGCTTCTCAAGTAGTGGATTGTGACCAAAAATGGGTTGCATTTCTGTTCTGATAGGGTTGTGGACAGCATGCTAAATGCAAATGAAAAAAAAAAAGTCTAAAAATATAATCATGCATTGGTAGGACAGCAAAATAAACAAGCTTATCAACTTTTAAAAAGGAGAAAATGCTTCCCATATCTTTTAGCGTTAATGCCAAAGTCTGTGTCCAATTATAACTTTAATTTTGCCATAAATTTATCAGTGACCTGGCTGATATTAAAATGTGTATATTTAATAATATAAAAGTAATATCATTTTGCACACTGCTGGGCCTATAATATGCAAAGAGAATATAAGAACACTGTTAAGTTGTAAAATTCTAATGTAATTTTAAAGGGTTAGTTCACCCAAAAATGAAATTTCTGTCATTAATTACTCACCCTCATGTCGTTCCACACCCGTAAGACCTTCGTTCATCTTCGGAACACAAATTAAGACATTTTTGATGAAATCCGAGAGCTCTATGACTCCTCAATAGACAGCAATTTAACAACCACTGTCAAGGCCAAGAAAGGTACTAAAGACATTGTTAAAATAGTCGACGTGACTGCACTGGTTCAACCTTAATTTTATGAAGGAACGAGAATACTATTTGTGCGCAAAAACGAAACAAAAATAACAACTTTATTCAACAATATCTTCTCTTCTGTGTTATTCTCTTATGCTGTTTACATCCAGCGCTTCCAGGTTGGCTGCAAATGTCACATGAAACAATCGAGTAGTTAACGCTGAGAATATCATCAGTTTGCGTTAAGGACCCATCAGCCTGCGCCGTTTAGAGTTTCATGACAGAACTAGGCATTTAAAAAATTATGCTGTTGCCACCTGATGTCTGATGTAAAATCTCAATCCTGAAGCAAAGTTAGTTGAGAACTAACATGGTTGAACTAACTAGCATAAATGGACGTCCTGATATCTGGTCATTGACTATCTGTTCATATGGCATTAGCACATCAGTTTCATACTACTTCATAATTTAGGTCTTGACTCAATACCAGGCCCATAATTATAGCTTCTGGTCATGCGGCACTTTAAATGATCAGATCAATGAATCTGATAATTTGACTATCATTTTCCATTAGCGGCATGTTTGAGTTCATCAGATTCTGATGGCCCTCAGGATGTTCTCACCTCCTCCAGCCGCACCAGGAAGGTCACATTGCTGCCCAAGTTGGCTGTGAGTTTGTCGTCACGGGTTGTCAGCACTAAACCTCGTGGGGGGCGGTTCGGACACTGCTGTTTCCTGGCCGTGTACATCTCCTTCACTCCTTTCGTGCAGTTATTCGCTACCACTTTACGATACCTGAAACACACACAGAAACCACAAAACTAGCTTGAAATGTGTCTTTCTTGTGAAATGAAAGATTTGACCATTTAATATTATTTAACTCTCATATTTTAAAGCATTACTTTAGTGTCTGAATACTTATATGTCATTGTATGTATCCATTTGAATACAACACCATTTATGCAAGCCTGATAGATCCATTCTGAGTAGCTCTGGTTTTCTGTTGCTGAATGAATCCGTTTTGGACACAATTTATGTGCCAGCTCTGACACAATCTCTGGAAATGATAATCGCGTTCTTTCTCTGTCTCTTCCCTTGTCTGTAATTTTGTACTCTTGCTCTGAATGGACATGCTTTCTGACTGATGTTGGTTTTAAATTAGGTTTCAAATGAAGTCTTTCCATTACACAGTGTTATCTGTCCAGCTAGGTCTCTTTGTATGGATTGTCTGTCTAGAAAGTTGTCGTAAAGACGGACGCCACATCGCCAGAAAGTTTAAAACCTGCTCACGTCAATATGGCTTGTGCCTGCTCATCAGCACAGTAAGTTTAAATCATGGTGCACTTAATTAAAAATAACCACTTTCCTAAAACAAGATTAGTGCTAGTGTGATTGATTTGCTTCACAAAAAAAGAAAAAAAAAGAAGGTCTCTACTTTATCCCACTGAACACAGGAAAAATATATGATTAGGATGTAGGATCTAATTTAGTTATTGTTTTCTTATTAAAAAAATTATATATATATATATATATATATATATATATATATATATATATATATATATATATATATATATATATATATACACTATTATATATATTATAAATATTATTATAATATTTATTTTTATTTGTATTATTAATAAAAATAATATAAATAATTAAATAATTAAAATAATAAAAATAGATTCTTTTATTATTAAAAATACAAAATATGTATAAAATAAAAAATCTAATAAAAAATATTTCATTTTATACATATTTTGTATTTTTATTAATAATAATAAAAAATAAATAATATTAAAGCCTTTAAAAATAAATATATTAAATAAAATATAAAATATTATTTAAAATAAATATTTTATACTATTATAAAAATATGATTTTTATAAAATGCTAAACAGCATAGTTATTATAATTTACTAAAAAAAAAACAAAAATAAAAAAAAAAACATTTTCTTTACTTGAAAGAAATGTTAACTCAAATAAAAAAAATAAAAAAAAAATCTTTAACTTATTTTTTATTCAGTTGCCAAAGCAACATTCCAAACTGATGTCCTAAAATTGAAATGTAATCAAGTCCAATCAGTATAATCAAACACAGCTGGACTCAAATTAAGGTGTAGAAGGATGATCAGAAGAAATGGACAGCACCTGAGTTAAATATATGAGTGTCACAGCAAAGGGTCTGAATACTTAGGACCATGTGATATTTCAGTTTTTCTTTTTTAATAAATCTGCAAAAATGTCAACAATTCTGTGTTTTTCTGTCAATATGGGGTGCTGTGTGTACATTAATGAGGGAAAAAATGAACTTAAATGATTTTAGCAAATGGCTGCAATATAACAAAGAGTGAAAAATTTAAGGGGGTCTGAATACTTTCCGTACCCACTGTATATATATATATATATATATATAGTCATTACATATAACAATAATACTAATAATACTGTAAAAAAAAAAAAATCTTAAAAAAAAAAGGTAAAAATGATAGAAGTATGGTATGTCCTAGCTAAGTAAATGTCTTTGGGGGTCAGATTTAGCCATCAGTGACCAAATGTCCCCACAAGGAAAGCAAAGCACACCATGATAGAATAAGATCCATACGTGTATGTGAACACTTCTTACCCTGTGCTGTTGAGGTAGTTTTGCCCTTGGCTGCAGCTTCGAGACACTGTGGAAGGGTTGAACCAAAATGCTGGCAGACAGTTTCCATCCCCTCTTCTCTCAAAGCCATAATCACTACAAAAGACAAAATAATTATCATTTACTGAACTCAGACAAGACTTATTTCTCTGCTCCATTGTTAATAATTTCTTTAATTTTTAAAATGTTGTTTGAGATACCAATCCATTCTTAAAAACGTAAATTCAGTCCAAGCGTGTTTGACTAGTTTCACACAAGGTCAACACGAGTTCAAATCTGGTTTACGACATCTCCTTATGCCATTTCCTCTTCTCAATCATTTCCTATCCTGTAAAACATTCTCCTAACTACTTCATGTACATCTTTTCATTCGTGCACAGCGGCACATCTTGTATTCAAGCATGTCCCTCTTTTATGCCCTTGAGACAACTGCAGCCATTGAGATGTATTCATTCTGGGATGACAAATGTCTTTTCTGCTCTGAGAGCTGCAGGCTTCAACGTATGTCCTCAATGTCTTTCAATTCTCTCTCCTCCCAGAAGCCTTGGAACCTGCTGAAGTGAATGTCTGTTCATATATCACCGGTGACTTTGATTTATCAATTAATTACTGATCCACAACAAAACCCAGCAGACCACATGGTCCCTCTTGGCATCAGGCATTTGGGTTTTTAATTATGAGCAGTTCCAATCCAGCACTCAGATAAGATTCGAGCTTTAAAAGATATTTGTGCGCTAGCACTCTGATTATTTCCATATAAAAGAAGTGGTCACACCATTTACCTGTATTTCATATCTTAACATGCTCAAAAGATTGTAACATTTCAAATGATGCAACATGTTTTTGTCTACACAGTAAAATAGCCCATTTGTCTTGTTTAGAAAGACACTTTTGATGACTTGATCTCGGAAACTTAAATGTTAAAACATTGAATGCAAAACATTCATGGAATAAAAAGTTTGTTGTCAGATTTGAAGAGGATTTTGGTAAAATGTGTGATGGTGTGGATATTTGATAATGTGTGGAAGTAATGATGTATGATGGTCATGATATTTCTTACTTTTTGGTGAAAAACTTGGACTTGTTAATACAAGTTAACATTCAATTTCCTTTGATTTCACAAATACTGACTGGTTTAGTAATGAAATTTAATAAAGCTACTCTCAGATCATGATGTAAAAATCCCAAACTGACACTTCTTTAAGGGTTAGTTCACCCAAAAACTGAAAATTCTGTCATTAATTACTTACCCTCATGTTGTTCCACACCCACAAGACCTTTGTTCATCTTCAGAACACAAATTAAGATATTTTTGATAAAATCTGATTGCACAGTGAGGCCTCCATTGACACCAAGAAAATTAACACTTTCAGATGCCCAGAAAGCTACTAAAAACATATTTAAAACAGTCCGTGTTACAGTTACAATGGTTCAACCTTAATGTTATGAAGCGACGAATGCTTTTGTGCACCAAAAAAAAAAAAAAAACACTGCTTCATGAAACAAATTGCTTTACAAATCTTTTGTTTCAAATCAGTGGTTCGGAGCACGTATCAAACTTCCATTAAAGACACAATTATGACGAAGTAGTATGTCCCAAAGCTTGCCTACTGTTCTTCTATACACTCAAAAACATGTCTGTTTTCTTAACAAAAACTTAATAAAAAGTACATACTTTTAGGGCATAGTAGGCAAATTGGGATGCAGCACAAGTCATCGAGCACCGCAAACAAACATCAGCCAATTTTTAAAGTTCCTCCTGAACCAAAACGATGAGCTTATGCTCTGTTGACGCCACACTGTAATTACCATAATTAAGAGATGGCAACCCGTGACGTTCTACTCAGAGCTGTTCATGTCCTCAGCCTCAGATTTATGCATTTCTCTGACAACACTATCAACACCGAAATGAATCTGCAGCAGTCAGGTGGTACAAGTCAGAGTTCGTTAAGTTTACATTCATCATTATTGTAATGTTATGTGCTTTGTGACATGAGGTAATTTAATGCTGTCTCCTATAATGCTTTGCAGACTCTGCTCTAGCTGTGCGCATTCATGTGTTTTGGAGGAGGAGTGGCTTTGAAGACAGAGCTCTGAAAGGAAGTGAAAGTGATGTGACGTGTGGCCAAGTAAGGTGTCACATACTCAGAATTTGCGTTTCACCAATCCAAGTGCACACACACACTATGAACACACATCCGGAGTAGTGGGCAACCATTTTTTGCTGAGGCTCCTGGGCAGTGATTGGGGGTTGGGTGCCTTGCTCAAGAGCACCTCAGTTGTGGGTAATGAGAGTGGAAATTGCCTACCCTAGCTTTAACTGTCCCTACTTTCTTAAAATTATCTATAATGCAGGACAAGAAATGAAGAATTCTTAATTACATGTCCTAGCAACAAATGCATTACAAATGTTATTTAATTCTGCCCAGTCCTCAATGATTCTGTCAGCATCACATATCTTATATCTGCAGCTAGAAGACGTGTTTTTAATTCTTATGGTATAACATAAACCAATAAAACTTATTAGATGAGCTCTCTGTTTCAGAGTTAATAGAAAGAGACAACATATTATATTTCACAGAATAATTACTCTGCATATCATGACATCAGTTCCTTTTTACCGTTTCAAAACAAATTAAAAGTTCTCTGTGGCTTTGCAGCAAATTCAGTAAAACTTTTTTTTTTTTTTTCCTAAGCATTTTCCTATCACGAACATGCAGGATGAAATATGTAAAGGTGGACCAAATGGATCTGGTCAGTGAATATCAAAGTATCACTTAAATTAGACTGCTAAATTTGACTTCGTTCAGAAAATGAGGCTCAATGGAAGAAAAAAACTACCACAGATTGGGTGTATTTAGTTCATTTAAGATAAAAAAGCAGAACTGGGTAAGATTTGCAAATTAATTAACATGCAAATTAAATTTGTTTAGTAGTTTGTCATATCTGTATCATCCAAACTATTGCAAGTACAAATCACATAAAAATCCATTACAAAAAAACAAATGCAATAACACTGTGCATTCTAGTTCTTTAATTTATCTACGAATGGAAAAATCGTATAATTATTTGCTTGTGTTCTGGCAAAACTAATCCTAACTTTATTCAAACTTTAATCAAGGAGAACTCAATCACAAAGAGAACTTACTTCTGCTAGTTTGAACCAACATGCTGAAGCAAAAAGACAAGATCTTGAAATGTATTGTTTAACTCACTTAGTTAAGGCTAATAATCCTTAACAGCTCATTTGGAACATGCAGGTTTGAGTCCAGCCTGCAACATGTCCTCATTTAGTAATTCCTCATTTCATTTCCTCTTTGACTGCCCGCTGTCAAAAATAAATTCAGCAAAAATAAAATAATGTTTCTTTTTTAAGTTAACTTGTAATCATTTCCCTTTACAGAAAAGGAAATAAATGTTTCCTTCTAAAAGAAGTTGAATTACAGATTTATCACAGTTATCAAGAGAAGATGGCTGTGATGGCAGAGGTAATGGTGTAAACATATACAGAGTCTGGCAGGAATATGTAAGTGCAAATTTCAATGGATATAATCAAGTCAATGTAGAGCCAAGTTAAGATGTCATCCCAATTACAGTTGTAAGCTCTATTAACATCATGGGGCGGAACTTTCCAAATTTTAGGAAGAAGGTCCTCGCAAAGAGATCATCATTTTACGGAGACCTTCCCTTTCATATTTTGAACAAAGAATTGTTCAATGAATCATTAGAATCAAAGTACTGGGCAAATTAAAGATACACACTAAAACTAAAGAGGCACCCTGGCTACTACTTGCATTTAGAGAAGACGAATGAACACATCTCTGAAAGCATGTTTAAATCCCTCCACTGGGTATCCAAGGGTTTTAACCACAAAACAAGACCAAAGAGGACAGGAAAATGTACTAAAGAAAAAGAAAGGATACACTGTGCATTGTTGGAAAAAGATGGAACACTTGGTCTGCGAATGTGATAAATGATGTAGATCCCAAGGTATTTATATATACTTTAGAAGAAGCTCCAGACAGACAACAAAAGACTATGATGATAAAGAACCTCAATCTTCTCGTCCTCTTTTAGCCCTGCGGCCTTCAAAAGCTTTAAAGTCCAAAGACTGCCTGTGTCATGCATCTTGATCCTAAATAAGGCACCTTCCCCATCTACACTGACCCTACAGAAGAGGTTATAACCAGCCCACTGCTGCAGAAGCACTATGTCTATTCTGAGATCTTTGAAAACAGCTCCCAGATCCCAGTGAACAAAACACGAAGGTTTTATAAATACCTGCGATCCCACCTAAAGAGCAGACCAGGACATAAAACAACGAAGCTGCACTGAAAAAGAAAATCTAGACCACATTTTATTTCATGTTTTTAAAGAGTTTCAGGTCTTGTTCTATTTAAATAGTCTGACATATTGAATCAACATAGGAGTATCTGATGTTGTGTATTGATCATTTGTGAATAGGTTTTAAAGTGTTAAATATGGTTTTTGAAATAATTTACTAAAGTATGAGTAGTTTTATTATGATTTTATCATAAATCTGTGACCTGGGCTCATACTAAGGCTCATGGGAGGTTGATCTGGGGGCGTCAGATGTACACTACTGTTCAAAAGTTTGGGGTCAAACCATGCTACACATTTTTTTTTTTTTTTCAGGATTCTTTGAAGAATCCAAAGTTAAAAAAAAAAACAGCATGTATTAGAAATCTTGGTAACACTTTAGATTAGGGAAAACTATTCACTATTAACTAGTTGCTTATTATCATGCATATAACTAGCACACTGGCTGCTTATTAGTACTTATTAGCACATATTAATGTCTTATTCTGCATGACCATATTCTAACATCCCTTAACCCAACACCCCATACCTAAACATAACCACTACAACAACTACTTTACTATCAATAAGTAGTAATTAGGAGTTTATTGCGGGGAAAACTAATTGAACCCAAATCTTTGAATGGTAGTTTGTGTGGCTAAACTATGCTCTTTTGTTATGATCAAGTAAAGGGTGGCCAATGGTACTAGTTAATGATAATAGTTAAACCTGCAAACTCTGATTATGTTCAGATTAGCAAGTTTGTGAGACTGTGACAGGCAAAGCCAATTAATGATAATAAGCATACCTATAATAACAATCAAATATCTAAATTAAGATCACATCTAAAAGGATGATCAGCATAAAATTATAATCAGTCTACATTTGAGACCTTCTTTTAATTGGTGTCGGATAATAACACTATAATAATACTGCCAATCTAAAGTCAATTAAACCATTTAAGACAATTCCTCCAGAAGCACAAGAAAAGATAAACATGCAGGGAATTGCCTATTCTACTAGATTCAGCTGTTGGACCAGTGGGTGGATCTAATAAGCTTAAGCTGGTTAAGTTGGTTAAGTGTGCTGTTCACTCACCACTCAAAGTCATGTGCTCTGCAGATGCAGGGTTCTGCGGAAAGGATCCTGGAGTTGTCCCATCCCACCATGCAGTAGTTTCCAGGACGACGTTTCATGTAGATCTGCTTTTGACCCATTATGCATGGCTCACCCTAAGAAAATAATATTAAAGTCAGTTACAATCAATCAATAAATGTATTCAATGTATATAATAATAATCATATGTGTATATATATTATATATATATACAGTACAGTCCAAAAGTTTGGAACCACTAAGATTTTTAATGTTTTTAAAATAAGTTTTGTCTGCTCACCAAGGCTACATTTATTTAATTAAAAATACAGTAAAAAACAGTAATATTGTGAAATATTATTACAATTTAAAATAACTGTGTACTATTTAAATATATTTGACAAAGTAATTTATTCCTGTGATGCAAAGCTGAATTTTCAGCATCGTTACTCCAGTCTTCAGTGTCACATGATCCTTCAGAAATCATTCTAATATGCTGATCTGCTGCTCAATAAACATTTATGATTATTATCAATGTTGAAAACAGTTGTGTACTTTTTTTTTCAGGATTCCTTGATGAATAGAAAGTTCAAAAGAACAGCATTTATCTGAAATACAAAGCTTCTGTAGCATTATACACTACCGTTCAAAAGTTTGGGGTCAGTAAGAATTTTTATTTTTTTGAAAAGAAATTAAAGAAATTAATACTTTTATTCAGCAAGGATGCATTAAATCAATCAAAAGTGGCAGTAAAGACATTTATAATGTTACAAAAGATTAGATTTCAGATAAACACTGTTCTTTTGAACTTTCTATTCATCAAATAATCCTGAAAAAAAATATTGTACACAAATATTTTGTACAATTGTACACATTAAATGTTTCTTGAGCAGCAGATCAGCATATTAGAATGATTTCTGAAGGATCATGTGACACTGAAGACTGGAGTAATGATGCTGAAAATTCAGCTTTGCCATCACAGGAATAAATTACTTTGTGAAATATATTCAAATAGAAAACAGTTATTTTAAATTGTAATAATATTTCACAATATTACTGTTTTTTACTGTATTTTTAATTAAATAAATGTAGCCTTGGTGAGCAGACGAAACTTCTTTTAAAAACATTAAAAATCTTAGTGGTTCCAAACTTTTGGACTGTACTGTATATATATAATATATCTCATATGTGTATATATATATATTTTACCTGGTTATGCAGGTGCCAAGTTTGGTAGTCTCCCTCTGTGCACCTTCTGGTAAATATGGACTTGTAGTCAATTTTGATAAGCTGCCATTCAGACCGATGGCTGAAGTGTCCAAAAAACCTGCCAATAGACAATGAAAGGTGCAATTCTCATACGGCTCACTCATTTTCAAGTAAACCAGGAGACATTCATTAGCTGGTTCAGGTGTGTAATGTAGGCGTTGGAATTATACTTTGCCAAAGGTACATCTCCAGAGGCCGGATTGAACAATCCTGGGTTTACTTCATTAGCTATGCCTGAAACTGCTCTCTATATCCTATAAAATGCACAATGTGGGGTTAATAGTATTTTCTGAATTCAGAGTGAACAATTAAATGGCCTATATAGTTCACTCAAGTAGAAATGCACTCTGATTTATAGTATACTGTCCTGACTAACTCGGATAAGCAAATAAATAAATAAACTAGGGCTGTCAACATTAGTGTGATAACGCATGTGATTAATTTTTTTCAGTTTAATGTGCTAAAAATATTTAACACAATTAACACAACTTCATATATGCCTCATGTGTCAGATCCTAAAGTGACAGCAGCCTAATAAACCTGCTACTGTCTGTCATTAATGTTAATCAAAGAACAAAAGAAAAAGAGAAAATCACTCACTGCTCTTAACTGAATAACTTTTGTAGCTTTAATAAAAATCAATCTATATAAATATAATCTGGATATTTAATGTTAGGTGTGATTCATCACAATTAATTACAGAAAAATGTGAATGTTTAATTGATTGACAGCACTAACATAAATAACTTTGCACTTGTTCATAAGTGTTTATTCTTATTGACGGTCATTTAATTATCTTATTTTTAATCATTCTGAACATATTTTAAGCATGGCAAACAAGCAGAACAAAGATTTATGAAACAGACAATGTTCATATGGATAGTTACAAAGACAAGTCACAGTAAATTTATAATGAGACAGCCAGATATAAACATAAACACCAGAAGAAAAAAACAATATTAAAAAAAAAATGACCGCCCACTGACCGTGGCCATCTGACTGACATGTAAAGTGACCAATTACAGTTTGTTTTTAAAGGTGATGATACACGGGGAAACTTTTTTGAGCAATGCTGTCAGGCAATGTTGCTGAGCGATGTTGCTTGGGCACTTTCCCATAGAGAAAGGGAAACAAATTTCTATCTGGCTATTTTAGATCGAAATTTGTTGCCCATTCTCAATGGGAAAGTGCCCAAGCAACATCGCTCGGTAAAATTGCCCGGCAGCATTGCTCAAAAAGTTGCCCAGTGTATCATCATCTTTAGTCTGTAGTCATGATGTCTGCGGCTGAGGTAGGTAGGTAGCACCAACAGCTCTGCAGATCCTTATGCAGGATTCCAGTGTTAGCTACCTTTTATATTTAACAATAAACCTGATCATTTCAGTCATATCTTATCCAATACTGCAAGGATTGTTTAATGTGTGTTTAAAATAATAATGAAAAAGTACAAAATGACCCTGTTAAACTCCATACCAGCACTGGGAAATAATGAGAAATGTTATTGGTTCACTGAGACTAACAACATTAGCTTAAGAGTCTGATTAATTAACCTTTCCTCATGAGTGTATCTCTTGAACAAGCAGAGCTCAGAGGAATCTATTCGAAATATAGGACATAATGAGGACGCACAGGCTGTGTGTGTGTGTGAGAGAGAGATGATGGTCAAAAACAAACCTCTATAGACTTACGTCATGATCTGATTTTCTGCACCTCCCTCCACCAAAACACCATCCACGAACAGCGGCATGGCCGAGAAACTGTGACGAGTCCACTGACGACCTTCATCGAAACTGATCCTGCAGCAGACATTGAGATGTTCAAATGCAAAAACTACAAACAGAAGAACGAATGTCATGCAGGTTTGGAATAGTGTTAAAGGATTAGTTCACTTCAGAATTAAAATTTCCTGATAATTTACTCATCCCCATGTCATCCAAGATGTTCATGTCTTTCTTTCTTCAGTCGAAAAGAAATTAAGGTATTTGAGGAAAACATTCCAGGATTTTTCTCCATATAGTGGACTTTAACAGCTACCAACAGATTGAAGGTCCAAATTTCAGTTTCAATGCAGCTTCAAAGGACTCTACACTATCCCAGCAGAGGAATAAGGGTCTTGTCTAGCAAAATGATTGGTCATTTTCTAAAAAAACGTATTACGTGATCACGTTGGAAGTATCACGCATGGCAGGCGGAAGTACCTCGGTAGGGCGAAAAACTCCATCTCATTTTCTCCTCTAAAATCAAAATCGTCTGACATTGTTGTTTTAGCTTTTTTTGTAAAGGCCGCTTGACCGTCTGTCTTTGCATGTGATTACGTAATGCGTGACGCATCGCAGAGCAGTGCAAGATGAGCATTTGTGGTTAAAAAGTATATACATTTTAATTTTTTTAAGAAAATGACAGATCGTTACACTAGAAAAGACCCTTATTTCTCGTCTGGGATCATATAGAGCTCTTTGAAGCTGCACTCAAACTGCAATTTGGACCTTCATCCTGTTGTATCCCAGTGAAGTCCACTATATGGAGAAAAATCCTGGAATGTTTTCCTCAAGAACCTTAATTTCTTTTCGACTGAAGAAAGAAAGGCATAAACATCTTGGATGACATGGGGTGAGTAAATTATCAGGAAATTTTAATTCTGAAATGAACTAATCTTTTAAATTTTTCAGATAGGTTTTAATTTAGTCTTAGTCCTGTGTCAAATGTCCATTTAGTTTCTATAATATTTAGTCAACCTATCCTGTTTTTTGTTTAGTCAAGTTTTAAAAGTCTGGAAAAAGTGGAAATTTTAGTCAATGAAAACTTCATATTTTAGTCATGGCTGAACTGATAATAATTGTTTTGCTCGTTTGAGAACTTTCTTTTTACATTTCATCAGAATTATTGCACTTTCACCTTTACGAGCAAGTTAAGAGAATATCAGACATAAATGTAGTTTGAACAACTTCTAACTTGAGAATGGCACGTCACACGCGAGGCACTGAAAAAGATGCAAGCCAAATGGTTAAAGATGTCCGTCTAGTGCACATTTACATTGGAAAACAATGGAAAATAGCGCAGTAGAATGGAAAAACGTCCCATTAGTGTTTAATGATGTCGGTGTCATCTTTTTTGTAACAGTTTTCATTGACAAAATTAACACTAGTTTGGAACAACATGATTATGAGTAAATTGTGACAGAATTTTCACTTATGGCTGAACTATACCTTGAATAGTTTTTAACATCTTCACATGTAGGAGGGAGTAGAAGCAAGCAAGAGCTGGAGAACTTCCTGAAAGTCTGATCATGATACTTTCTGACAGCTTATCAACATCATTTCACAGGTGCAAACAGTAGAGTTGCATGTGTGACAAGACCGCAACGAAGCGACCGAAGCACGATGGCAAAGTTGCCTCCAAGTTGTCTCGGGTCTGCTAAAAGCAACAGTCGGTGGCAGTGTTGACATGTATCCATTAAGAGAACATACAGTCAGGGCTGTTATTTGAAGTCATACTTGCAGAAAATGATATGACTGCCCTCCACAGTTGTGACTCCACTTACAGTCTCGCTTGAGTTGTTTAAGAGAACTAAAAAATGAAGGTGCCACACTTCAGTGGGCCTAAAACTAAAGCCAAGGGCTTCGAGTGATAAGAGAGAAAAGATTTAAGACTCTGGAGGATTAAACACTGCTGAAGCAAAACCAGGCAGGGCCAATTTGAAGAGGGAACCAATGTGTGAACTCGGGGGGGATAAGTGGGAAGCTTTAATATGGAACACTTCCCATGGTTCGTCACGTAAAAACTGATTCCAATCTGTTATTTGGCAGTCTCTGTGTCCTGCTGTTTCATTTTTGTTCTTGTAGGAAGTATGTTCGACTTACACCAATTCATTGATTTTTTTTGTTCCTTCAACGATCTTAATAGCACAGAACCAACCCTGTCAGACAGTGCCGACCAAAGTAAGTGAAGCAGGAATTTCACCAAACCAGCATGAATAAACCTGGAAGAATCAAACTTATTTTCACCTACCAAAGATGTCTAGTGGGCACAGTGGGCTGCTTCACGGCAACCAAAGCTCCACCTTTGTCCAGAAACCACACGTTGTGCTCTTCCTCAAAAATCTGCATCATGAGAAGAACAACATGGAGTTATTTTCATTGTACTTAACAAATCGGAACAAAGGCAGTTTGCATACAAATTTGAGTAGTTTTCTTACAGACATAAGTTTTGTTTTTTTTGTGCTAGCTTTTGTACTCTAGTGTAACCTTTTTTGTTTTGCAATTATTGGAGAGAGAGAGAGAAACCTTTTGTATAAAGTCAAACTTTTTTATGTTTAGTTTAACAATTCTTGTGTAAATCTTGCTAATTTAACACTGTTAATATAAATTAGTACAGATATTTTTAGTACAGAGGTGTGAAGCAGCCGTACCTGTCTCCAGTTATTGCCTGCATCTGATGAAATGAACATAGCCACATTATTGTAAGACAGTTCTGAGCCAATATTTCCTGGGAAATAAACCAAAAATAAATAAATAAGTAAAAATAACATTTGCGTTACACAATGTAGAAAACCAGCATGCCATATTTAAAATTCATAACCCCAAAATATGTATTTGTATTTGAATAAGCAGCCTTTGTAACTGAGGTCAGACAGCATGGTTCAATATTTGCTCAATTCATGCTCATACAGGCTCAATATAAAAACAACATGCATACACACACACACACACACACACACACACTCAGCTCTGGCTGACAAAAAAATGACACACAAAAAAAATGCTGGGTTGTTTCAACCCAAATTTGGGTCAAAGATGAACAAACCCAACCGTTGGGTTAAAAATTTCATTTAAAAAATGTAACCCAAAAGAACAGCATTTATCTGAAATAGAAATCTTTGCAACATTATAAATGTCTTTACTGTCTCTTTTCATCAATTTAATGCATCGGAATTAAACTATTAATTTCAAGTGCAAAATATTTCAATATGAACTCAAACACTTCTAATCAAATTCATCATCCAAGGCCGACCAAATGGTCTGAGCTACTGTATGCTATATCCACACTAATTTTATGTGTGTATTCATATTTGATCTCTACACTCTTACATGTAAACAATGGTCTCATTTCTGTGAATTTTAGGAGAAACATCTGAGTCAAAGTTCTAAAGCTCTAAAAGAGAAAGTTCTGAGAAGGCAAGGCAAGGCAATTTTATTTGTATAGCACATTTCATACACAATGGTAATTCAAAGTGCCTTACATAAAAAAGAATAATAAAAATAGAACATAAGGAATAGAAATAACAGTAAAAACAGAGAATTTTGGAAGGCTAGGAAGTCTTAGGGAGTTTGTTGTTGTTGTTGTTGTCCATCAGAGTGGATCTAAACGGATCTATCCATCAGAGCGGATCAGAATGGATGAAATGAAATTTTCCTCTGGGAATGACTACAGAAGAGAGAATGAGAAAAATAAGGAAAGTGTGCTGCATATTCACAAATGAACTGATACTCTTATGTAGTTTTGTTGTGTCGCTGTTGTTTTACACCTACGCACATGACTAGTGTAAACCCGCTGCAGTCACCTCTGCTGTGTGCTGTTGCCCTGCTCTAAGACTGTCAGAATAAACTGAGAGCAAGTGATTGTACGTCCTTGAGTTGACTGTGAGAAATTCGTTTAATTCCTTTAAGTGACAACTTTAACAGCAAACCCGCTGGGGATGTGAAATGAGAGAGATGGTCATGCTTAGAGAAATTCTGTATATTTAAAAACTGATTGCACTTGAGGCGATTTCATGACAAATATTTGACAGCTGGCCACTCATTGAAGTACAGGACAAGTTACAGTGGAAATGAGTTATGACACTCAATTTTTTTCTTTTTCTTTTTAAAACATTTGGTTCACCTATATTTGGTCTTAAATGTAGATTGGACAAGATTTATATGGAGACAAGTGCTTTAAAATACACAAACTAACAATGTTTTGGCTTCTCGAGTTTGCATTCTTCTTTGTTCCACATTTATTTTACACATGTCTGGTACGTGATGTTATTTTCCCCAAACCAGTTCAGCAGAAACTTCGCCCCACAGCCAAATTAATTGGTCAATCACAGCTGATTGCCTACACCAGTGGTCTCCAAACTTGGTCTTGGAGAGCCACTGTCCTGCAGAGTTTAGCTCCAACTTGCTTCAAGACACACCTGGCTGGAAGTTTCTAGTGTGTCTATAATTAAACCTTGATTGTTAGCTGGTTCAGGTGTGTTTAATTGGGGTTGTAGCTAAACTCTCCAGGACCAAGTTTGGAGACCCCTGACCAACAAAATGCTCCAACAAATACTAAACCTTAACCCTACCCCACACTCTAAACTTACCCATTGAAATTGGCTTCAGGGTAAGGTTTGCGCTGAACTGGTTTGGACAAAACAAAACAAAACAAAACAAAATAAAACAAAATAAAACAAAATAAAATAAAATAAAATAAAATAAAATAAAATAAAATAAAATAAAATAAAATAAAATAAAATAATAAAATAAAATAAAACAAAAAAATAAAATAAAATAAAATAAAATAAAATAAAACAAAACAAAACAAAACAAAACAAAACAAAACAAAACAAAACAAAACTAAATTAAATAAACACCATTCAAAGGTTTGGTTCTCTTATGATGTCTCTATTTGAAGTCTCTTATGCACACCAAGGCTGCATTTATTTGAACAGTAATATTGAGAAATAGTATTACTATTTTAATATATTCTAAATAATTATTTTTAAAATGATTTTTTCCTGCAGTGGCAAAGCTGAATTTTCAGAAGCTTTTACACTCCAGTCTTCAGTGTCACATTTAATATGATGATTTGCTGCTCAAGAAAAAAATTCTTCTAACTATCAATGTTGAAAACAGCTTGATATTTTTGTGGAAAATGGGATAATTTTAACGACTTTACATACCATTACAAAATTTTGGTGCATGACCTTGAACATGCATCAAAGCCATTGCATAGGGCAAAACAATGCAGGCAAATATGAAGACATTCATAAAAGAGAATAATGTGCATTACTATACATTGCTAACTGCATGGAACCACATAGTTTTTTTCTAATAGCAGGGCAGTGTAACAAAACCTGCACAACTGAGATTTAAATCTGGCTAATCACTGCTGCTAGCTAGCAAATTCAGCATTAAAAGACTATACAAGATGTTGACTAACAGATTGGATATTAAATTAAACCAAATTGACCAAGAGAGAGAAAAGATGCATATTATAGGCCTACAACGGATAATTCACCCAAAAATGGAATTTGTTGTTCCAACCTGTATGATTTTCTTCTGCAGAACACAAAAAAAGATATTTTGAAGAATGTTAGTAAACAAACAGTTTTGTTAACCACTGCCTTCGACTGTATGGACATTTCTCAAAATATCTTATTTTAAGTTGCACAGAAGACAAAGTCGTGGGTTTGGAATGACATACGGTTGAGTAAACAACATAATTTTCATTTTTTGGTGAACTGTCTCTTAAAAACTGGTCTGTTTCTGTGATTTCTGGTGGATTGCTCATTGTCGAGCTGAGAGGAGTCATGTGCAAAATTACATTTCCAATTGGTGCCAAAAAACACTTTCACACCAACTAAATGGACTGAACTCTGACTGCGAACAGCAAAAGCTCTGGTGTGAAAGCATCCTTAGTGGCCAGCCTGAAGTAACAAGCAACATTTTAGTTTCTTACAAACATGCCGACACACCCAACAGCAGCTGAACATGACAGTCCCACACATACCGCTCAGGTTTTCCATTTACCTGTAGCCACGATGACTCCCGGCGCCGAGCTCTTGGTGGAGATGGAGCCTGAGAGGTACGGGTTCTCTGACATCTGCAGTTGTAGGTGCAGCGAGCAAAACGGCTGAGCAGAGAGAAAGTGACACATCCTCCATTAGCCACAACAAAGCTATTATGTAGCTGTCAATCAAAACAAGCCAACGTGATCCCGCAGGCATGAGAAAGTCTAAGACAATAAGCGTATGAGCAGTGCTGTGTTGGCCATAACGTAGGCGACTTTATGCTTAATATTAAACAATTCATAATACAGAAACAACTCCCATAATTCACTGTCATGACCCTGGAGTAACATGGATAATGTTGTGTGATCTATTGTGTAATGCAATGTTAAAGTGTTCTGTAGGTGTTCACACCTGTCTCTGCCCGTGTTTGCTAACATATTTTATCACATAATGTCTTATTGCTGCATTTTGCTTGCTTAATATGTTTTTCATTAACTTTGTACATCTCCCTAGGTGCACAAAGGTACAAAATGATATCTTGAGTTGTGAATTTCTGTATAGTTTCTAAGTTTAAGTGCCGTTGTATTACACTTTTCCAAGAAGGAATTTGATTTCCCGAAATATATGCAGTACAGTCCAAAAGTTTGGAACCACTAAGATTTTTAATGTTTTTAAAAGAAGTTTCGTCTGCTCACCAAGGCTACATTTATTTAATTAAAAATACAGTAAAAAACAGTAATATTGTGAAATATTATTACAATTTAAAATAACTGTGTACTATTTAAATATATTTGACAAAGTAATTTATTCCTGTGATGCAAAGCTGAATTTTCAGCATCGTTACTCCAGTCTTCAGTGTCACATGATCCTTCAGAAATCATTCTAATATGCTGATTTGCTGCTCAATAAACATTTATGATTATTTTCAATGTTGAAAACAGTTGTGTACTTTTTTTTTCAGGATTCCTTGATGAATAGAAAGTTCAAAAGAACAGCATTTATCTGAAATACAAAGCTTCTGTAGCATTATACACTACCGTTCAAAAGTTTGGGGTCAGTAAGAATTTTTATTTTTATTTTTTTTTAAAGAAATTAAAGAAATTAATACTTTTATTCAGCAAGGATGCATTAAATCAATCAAAAGTGGCAGTAAAGACATTTATAATGTTACAAAAGATTAGATTTCAGATAAACACTGTTCTTTTGAACTTTCTATTCATCAAATAATCCTGAAAAAAAAATATTGTACACAAATATTTTGTACAATTGTACACATTAAATGTTTCTTGAGCAGCAGATCAGCATATTAGAATGATTTCTGAAGGATCATGTGACACTGAAGACTGGAGTAACGATGCTGAAAATTCAGCTTTGGTATCACAGGAATAAATTACTTTGTGAAATATATTCAAATAGAAAACAGTTATTTTAAATTGTAATAATATTTCACAATATTACTGTTTTTTACTGTATTTTTAATTAAATAAATGTAGCCTTGGTGAGCAGACGAAACTTCTTTTAAAAACATTAAAAATCTTAGTGGTTCCAAACTTTTGGACTGTACTGTGTGTATATATATATATATATATATATATATATATATATATATATATTTTTTTTTTTTTTTGAAAGATTTCATTTTACTATTGCTGGAGTAGCCTCAAGCTTATGGCTGATTGGTCCATGTTAGTAAATATTCAGAAATAGCATGCACTAAAAAAAAAAATGATTTTTTGATGCTGTTCACTTTATTTAAACAGCTTATTTTGATTCAACACCATTGCATTAGGTTTGTGGTTCAAATTCAATTGCTTCATGTTAAATTAAGTTGAAACTTTTTGACTTAACTTGATGTTTTTATATTAAAATAACATGTTTCAATCAAGTGAACCTAACCAGGACTCAATCAAACAGGATTTTCACTTCCCATCATGCTTTGCAAAGGGGATGAACTAGGAGTGTAAATGTTGAAATAAAGTGTTATTTTAAGCAGTTTTTAGGAAGATCCTTCCTTAGTCAGTTGTTTTTTCACAACTCAAGGATTTTGCATAGAGTAAAAATAAACCTCTAAATGTTAATAAAAACTAAGCTGGTTGTGTGTCCATAATTGACTTGAGTTAGTTTAAAGTGTCATTTTTTTGAGTGTATGGTAAAAAGGTTTTAATTTATTAACACTCAAAAGCTATTCTTTGAATTAATGTAATTAAATCATGGAAAGGATTTCCGCGTGATTAAATGGCTTTCTTTCAGCATTAAGCACTTTTGTTAGGCTAACTTAAATTGCATAGATTGGATCAACTTAAGTAAATGAGTTGGTCCAAAACATTGCAAATGAGTTGGGCTCACACTATTAAATTAAGCTGTGCCCAACCATAGTAAATAAGTTGAATCAACCTTAATAAATTAAGTTGACCCAACGTAAGTACATTAAATTGGAATAACAGAATTGCATTAAAGCAACTTAATCATGTGGAAATCCTTTCCATGATTTTTTTGTATTTGTTCAAAGAGTTATTTTTTTGAGTGTGTAGACAGCCTCAAGCCGTGACTTGTACAAGTATGCGTATGGTTTTGTAATAAAGGGCAGGTGTGATGTTTTATTACTGAGTGCAATTGTGGGTATCATGTACTTATTTATCCAACAGCAAAAGGATAACAATATGAGGGGGTCAAATAATACAATATAATCAGATTTGGAGTGCCCTCTGTCGAGACTGCTATCCTTACCGGGAGCGCTAATTGCCTTTTACAGTCATTACCGGCAAAAGACAGGGATTTGACATTAAAGCAGAGAAGCAACTCCCCTAGGACTTCCAACATAACAAAACGAGAATTATATCTGCTCTCCACGCACCAGAAATTGTCCTTTTCATCCCCTCAATGGATGGCTTGACATTATTACGTGGATGGTAAAGGCAACAGGATTTCAAGTCAGTAATCGTACGGATTATAGGAGGCTAATGAGAGTGTCAAAGAAGAGAACTATTACAGTCAGCTCAGATGCAAGAGTCTTCCATCTGCAGGGGCTTTCTGTGTATGTTTTTCAGCCTTCATTTTTTTTATTAAATATTCATGGTTCCATATGCATATCCAAGACCCTAAAACTACTTTTCATTTACAAATAATATTAATAAAAAACCGTATTACTTGAGTTACCTACACACAGAAAATCTAATATCCTTTTTGATTATGCATTACAGAGTATGTAGCCTTTAATCAAATTCTTTCAAGAAAGAATATTACCTTGAGAGAATCAGACAGTTAAGCTAAGCGCATGGCAACAAGAGATATTTCCTACATTTCCTTGCATATTTTTTGTATTCCTATATAATAAAAAATATTTTGTATATATATATATATATATATATATATATATATATATATATATATATATTAGTTGTTTTAAAAAAAATAAAAAAAATAAAAATCAATCAATTTAATAATGTCAATGTTATAACAGTTACAATGTATACAATGTATTTTATTAATGTTTAACATGAGATAAAACAATAGTTCACTGACTAATAAATAAAAAATAAATAAAATAAAATAAAATAAAATAAAATAAAATAAAATAAAATAAAATAAAATTAAATTAAATTAAATTTTTACTTCTCTCTCACTTCCTTACCAGCACACAATGAATCGGATTTCCTGCCAAGTCAGTAGCAGGTGCCTGCAAAAGCCTCCAGTCGCGGCCCTTGTTGTAAGTAATGTATGTCTTCACCTGGTTCTCCACCTTCCTATTAGCAATGAGCATACCTTCAATCCCTGCTACCTGGGAACAAGGGGGAAGAAAATAAGATACAAATATGAACATGAACATCTACATCCACGGTTACAGCGCTTGACTGTCATCTGATAAAGCCTCTTAATTACGCAGTCACTATAGTGCCCACTCTGTGATGGCTGAAGCTAGTTGACACGCTCCAGACAATTTCAAGTACTCTAGCTGACAAGCATCTAACCCAGTGCCAGGCTGCTCATCCTAGGCTTGAAACAAGTCCAAACTTAGCAATACTGAATCGTGACAGTGGTGCTAGCGACCCGTTTTAAAACGCGCCCTGCTAGCGAAGCATGCTCTAAGGCAGGGTCCGAGTCTGTAAGTGGCACTAATAGGGACTGCATTTGACAGTGTCACAGTGATGGAGCCGCATTGGATGGACACGGCTAATGAGGTCCCCTCCTCCGCTGGCCAGACGTGTCAATCACAGTGGTAATTATTTATTATCCTTTAGCTTCCATCTCTCCATTCCAATGTTCTCTCGGAAGAAGATGGATGTACTGGTTGTGGTAGAGTGGTTCATATTCAACATGCTCTGGAAATCGGCTCGCAATTCAGTGAGAGGATCAGCTGCTCATTCATGTTTACAATGAATTCATCAGGACTATGTGTTCAACACTATATGCAAATAATCAAAAGGGCAAACAAAGCAAAGATCTTCAGCCTGAAATACTTCTGTAAAAAACAGAGTAAAAGCAAAATGACCAAGAAAGTCTTGCTGTATAAACTATTTAAGAAGCCATTTGGGTTGAAACATATGTTGGAAACCAGCAATGTCAATGTTTCAACTGGGAGGAAAGACAAATTGGAAACCAGTGGCAACCTGGGGAACTGACTTTCTACATCCACTATATATAATACCAATAATGGCTAAGACAATTTTATCCTGAGAAAAAAAAAACAAATCAGACTAAACCAATGAAACAATGACATTCACATATTTTTAATTGCCCATAAACCTTTTGGGTACACTATACGCATACAAATAAAAGTTTATTGGCACCGATGTTTCCATGAAGAAGCTTTGAATGGATAGTTCACCAAAAAATTAAAATTATGTCATCATTTAGTAAACCTTAAGTTGTTCCAAACCTGTATGAATTTCTTTCTTCTTCTGAACACAAAATATATTTTGAAGAAAGAAAGAAAGACCCCCATGTCATCCAAGATGTTTACATCTTTCTTTCTTCAGTCGAAAAGAAATTAAGGTTTTTGAGGAAAACATTCCAGAATTGTTCTCCATATTCAACAGTTACCACTGGATCGGTACTTCCGCCTACGTCACGCGTGACCTTTCCGATGTGATTACGTAATGTGTGGCACATTGCAGAGCAGTGCAAGATGAGCATTTGTTGTTAAAAAGTATATACATTTTTATTTTATTTATTTTTTTTTTTTAAATTACCGATCTCTGCTGGGATCATGTAGAGTCCTTTGAAGCTCCACTGAAACTGCATTTTGGACCTTCAACCTGTTGTGCCCTGGTGAAGTCCACTATATGAAGAAAAATCCTGGAATGTTTTCCTCAAACACCTTCCTTTCTTTTCGACTGAAGAAAGAAAGACATGAACATCTTGGATGACATGGGGGTGAATAAATTACCAGGAAATTTGAATTCTGAAGTGAACTAATCCTTTAACACAATAGAAGCTTTACATTCCACAAAAAGGTTCTCTAAGAGTGGAAAAAAGGTTCATTACATTTTTAAAATCTTCTTCATGGATCTTTGAACATTTTATTTTAATGTCTTTGAAAGAAGACTCTTATGCTCACCAAGGCTGCATTTATTTGTTCAAAAATAAAGTAAAAACTGTAATATTGTAAAATACCTTTGCAATTTAAAACTATATATATATATATATATATATATATATAAATATATAAAATCTTACTGACTCCAAACTTTTGAATGGTAGGCTATATTTAAATTCAAATGTTGCCAAGGAAAGCATAGTGCATACTTTGCAAACAGGAGGGCACAACAACAAAAAAGTTTGTGCACAGGGTGCCAGAACCAAAATATGCATTATCAATCATTGCTGTTATAAAACTAGATAAAAAGTAAAACAACCCCACTTCTCGCTGATCAATAGGCAGATAAATATGACAAACGTCCAGCCACGAACCACATCTAGGCTCCAACTGGAGCTTCAGTGAAAAAGGCCAGTTTTCAATAAGCAGTAATGAAGGCTGCTGCAATCTATTAGAAATATGGATGGACTGCTGATTCAGTATTGGCAGGGTAAGCGTGCATTGAGCCAGCCTTGGCACAGCAGTGGGGAGGCGCATCATAACCAATGCATTAATGAAACCATCCTTGCTTGCACTCACTAATGGAGACTATTTTTAGCTGCTTGGACAAGGGGAGCGAATGTTTCATTTTTTTGTGCTTGGTACAGGCTGCTAATTTTAAAGCAATATAATATAGTATATGCTGAGAGCAACTATATTCTGATGGTAATGTCTTACTGTCATAAA
This sequence comes from Megalobrama amblycephala, assembly GCF_018812025.1. Classification (NCBI taxonomy): domain Eukaryota; kingdom Metazoa; phylum Chordata; class Actinopteri; order Cypriniformes; family Xenocyprididae; genus Megalobrama; species Megalobrama amblycephala. The sequence goes on from NC_063050.1 coordinate 19,408,160, forward strand.
GGAAGAATGGTTGCCTTGAACTCAATTGCCAAATCTATACTTATAGAAAACTACAGGCAGTGTGAGTGTTCTGGTGTTCTTATTTGGCCCCAGACAGCTGGATCGATCTTGAAATACTGATACTTCCGATACTAGTTTTCTAGTGAGGATTTATCCTCACAAAATAATATTGATTGTGGACTAGTGATTTTATTATTTAGTAAAACAAATCATGCATATCATAACGTTAAAATTAAAGTATTAAATTAAATTTCATTATATATATATATATATATATATATATATATATATATATATATATATATATATAGGAGTAAAAACTATGTGAGGATTGGTGTTCTCTGAAGTATCAATATTTCTTAACTGTGCTTGAGCCCAACTAGACCCAGCTATCATGCTCCAAAACACAGCTAAATTTAAGCTAGATTTTCCAGAGGGAGAAAGTTACAGTCTGTTTTCATGGTACAATGAACTCTTTTATCTCAAAAGATCAAGGGAAACTTCATTCCTCATGATAGGACCCCTTTAAAACGGAGTCGTACACGAAACGCGAGCAGTTCCCACTGAATCAGCCTCTCGCTGCTAGCACCCCTCGACAACATTTAACTACAACTCAATTTATCTCTCTGTCTTCATTGCTATCATTCATTTACGCTTGCTAATTCCCCAGAGGCTTAAGATAATGTGGGCTATGCTTGAGTGCCAGGGCGAGAAGTAGCGTCTGACATGAATTCTAATGCAGCCTGAGGAGTAATGAGCATCTAGCATGAAGCCGTTGACTTGAAGGCTAATGTTAGAATGTTAACAAGTTAGTGATGAAGTTATGCCTCGTAAAGGTCGATCATGCTGTTGCCTCCGAGGCCACGGCTGGTTCTGACGTTTTCCAGGGCCAAGGTGAAGTACACCCCACGCGTGTCAGATATGTACAGGTTGTAGGTATCGTTCTGGTTCCACTCCTGGACGGCAGTGAAAACCTGACCTTGATCTGTGCTCACGATATGCATGTCCTAGAAAACAGAAAAAGAAAGAAGGAGACAAGACAGCTGAAGGGTGAGAGAAAAGAAAGCAGAAGTCATTAGTAAGGACCCCTGCTAGTTCTCGGTGGGCATGATCTACAGGATTACATGTTTGCACAGGGCTCAGTTGAACGTGTTTTAATGTATACCCAGATGACCAAAGCTAGCCAACTGAAACGATTTTGTACTTCAGTTCTTCACTATAAGAAATGTGCAGAAATGTGCTTGGCATTGGTAACTAAAAACCTTTTGCATAACTATTCATCCAAACCAGTAGGTGTCAGTATAAAGGCCAAAAACACTGTCCTATCAAGTGAGTTATCTGCTTTGTATTTATAAGCTAATTAAATATAACTATTTAAATATAAATACAAACATTTTATTTGTTTAATCCATCTAATTCATTTGAAATTTTAAGTAGTCTCTTACCTTGGGCAGAGAGTATTTGGGGATTTTAATGCGTACAAAAGGTTCTCTTTGATAGGACACATAGTAGCTCGCTCTGCCAGTGGTCGTTACCTGCATGGAAAAAAAATACACATATCTCAGATATCAAATAACTGGCATCAACACTGGAAGATCCACTGGCGGTAAATATTGATTTGTCTTTTGTACTTTGAACAAAAGTTTAGAAGTATGACCAAAATCTTACATCACGGTATGAGTAATTTTTTATAACTCTGTCTGATGCTGTATATGAAAATACACACTAATAATAGTTTTGTTAAAAAGTAACCCAACTGGCAACTCAGAGCTGGGTAAGTATTGGACAGAACACACACTGGGCCCTATCATACACCCGGTGCAATGCGCAACGCAGTTATCATTTTCACGTCCTGCGCCACGTTGTTTAAACAGCAAATGCATTTGCGTCCATTTGTGCGCCCATGGGCGTGCTGGACTTAAAACGAGGTCTAAAGTCAATGGAATATTTGTTTTGTTATTTAAAGAGCGCATTAGTAATATGCACCTATATGCAGGTGCACAATGTGCATACACTCTGCTTATTACACACACAGGGACGCACAGCAGCACACAAACATGCCAAATATTAAAAATAAAAGGATTACAATGTAAACGATTATTATCATGTGCATAAACATAAAAAAGGCTTTGGTGGAATCCGGCTTTTGCCGTAGATGGTCTGCTCGAGCAGATCCATTTCCTCGATAGAGAAGCGTTCAGTTTTCCGTCATGTAAATAGCGAATCCGCCATGGCGCAAGCGCAACTGGCTTTTAAAGGGAATGAGAGATGAGACTCTGATTGGTTTATTGCACGTTATGCCCAAAGCACACCCATGACTCATTAAGAGAATAGGGACAACCCTTTTAGACCATGTGCCGGGCTCGACCATTTTTCCCATCCTTAAACTAGCAAAAGTGGATAGGGCCAGTTGGGTTAAAGGTCTGAATGATAGTGTATATACAAGTATACATAATCAGAAGACATCTATTTAGGTAATGGAAATTGAACAAATGAATCAAATTATTTATTAAAATTATTAAAATCCTTAAAAACATCAAATAAAACAATCATTAAAAACATTTGGGGATAAACAGTAAAAGCCGATAGATATTCTAATGTACTGCAGTATCCCTTAAATGCATACCTCGGGTCTTTAGTGACCCGGCACGTCATTCACTACCCTCCTCCTCGTTCATTTTTTAAAGTTAGACATCGACCTTCTTGGTATTCCTCAATCAATTCATTATAAAGAATATAACAAGAAAAAATCATAAAATTATAAAAGAATGCCTATTTTTGTATTTATTTTTTGTAAAAATTGTATAGGGTCGCAAAACGACCCGAGGTGTGTATTAGTGTACGTATATTTTTTCTGCACAACAATAATTGAATCTTAGATGACGGAATAAGTGCAATTCACCTTTATTCCACAAGGTGGCAATGTCTGAGACACAATGCTGAAGTGACGACTCATTCAGACAGAAAACGAAATAATAAGAAAAACATGAAATGGCTCAGCGATTTACTGCCGAGCAAGTACTGAACGCAATCAAATATGACTGTAACTGTTACTGGATGGCTCTGGTGAAGCTGTTAGCGATCGAAATATTGATTTTGAAGATGTTGAAAACTATATAGTTTTGAGAATACGTTTGAGATCGCGAGGTCACCTCAAACATAAAACTAGCCCATTATTTGCTGAATTTACTGGGAAATGAGCTCTGACGAGGACAGTGATGATGGTATAAAACATCTGCTCAAACTGAGCCCTTTCAAGCTCCAAAAGGTAACAAAATACGATTTATTTTATTCTTCTGTAATTGTTACTCTAATATCAGAGGAGTTTTAAATTATCGCGACAGGTAGAGATCCTTCCGTGTTAGATATAGATCCGGGTCAATAAAGACCCGAATATGTAAGAATGATTGGCGAAACAGTCATGCATTTAAGGGTTAAACAACAAAAGTTACATTTTACGTGTTATAGCAGAATATTTATCAACATTTTTAGCAGCAATATACAGACCTAATGTAGCCCTGCCTCTTTTCAGCACTGCTTGTTGTGTTCTGTCTTCAGGTTTGTATTTCCACAGCATGAAGGTAAGATCTTACGGATTTATGAATGAACCGCTCATATTAAAACCTTCCCAGTCTACCCAGACATTTGTTATGATATCCGCTTCAAACATCACAATGCTCATGATAACTTCGTTAACTCTACAATAAGTAAATCCACTTCAACAGCTAATTACTCTTCAACAGTGATGCCACAGAAATATACAGAGCTACTCCAAAAACAGAAGTTCAAAGACAAAATCCTAAAGATGGCTGCGCGCTTGTTTCTCTGGCGCATAAGGTCTAAGCCGTCATAGCACCCAGCCCTAGTCATTTAATGAGATCCTGAGCTATTAACCTAATGTCTTCTCCATCACATCACACAAAGCTGTAAATTCAAAAGGCTAATTCAGTAACGGAGTGCACAGGTTATATCTAGAATGACTCGTTTAAAAGAATCTCCCCACCATGATTTGGAGGATACTTCTTGGTCTGGGTTTGTCGATGCCCTTTGCAGTTCAGGAGTGGAGAGTGGTAAATATCTTGTAGGACAATCAATACCCTCATTATTCTCTGTCAAGAGAAATCTTTAATTCTCGCAAGCAACGCGCCTGCTCCCATCCCGCTCTGAGGGGGATTGTTGGCGCTAATGATAGCGCGTGTAGCGAATACACACTGGTTGTTAGCATACACAGCAGGAACTGTCAGAAGCTTGTCATATCTACAGCTGCACAAGGGGGAATGGAAAATGAAATAAATAACTGTTTCGCAGCACAAAAGGTATTTCATTCTGCCAAAGTTGCAGACATGTTTAATTCACCCCACCTCTTTTCATAATTTCAATTAGAGGGCATATATACACCCAACAGGATTCTGATTTGAACATGGGAATAAAATGGGTCCATGATTATATGACAGAAACAATTAAGCTTCTTAGCGGGTAACATGCTTTCAATAAAAGAGGAGAGAGAGGCAGAGAAGGAGAGCGGCGGTCTGGGGAAAGTTCTAAACAAACAGCATGTCTGACGTGTCTCCAAAAAGCGGCTCTGCATGCAACAGAGGGAAGGAGCAGGCAGGATCGATGGTTTCCAGGGGTAGTTGAACTTCGAAAGAAATTGGGATGATCGATTTTTCTGTTTCACATTCTTTGGACTGTGATGCGGCGTGACAAAACATTGGGGTTGAGTGTCCACTCCTTATTGGCAGGACTTGGTATCTGCTCTGCTGTTAGACTTCCAAGAGGGATGTGAGTAAATGTTTTGAAACTTCCCATCAATGTGTACAACTTTTTTCGGTTGGCTGGGAAATGTTGCAATTCATAATTCAAGTTGTGGCCAATTTTGGCCATTAACTACGGATGCAATTATTTGTATTTTCCTACACTGTTTACGTCAAGTAAATTTCACAAACAATTAGGGCTGGGCGATATATTGCATGTGATTGTCACGAGCATTTTGTCAGTAAAGCCGGTTCCCTGATTACCGCTAAATCGCCATCACCTGCTTTCAAATGGAGCGGCATTTAATAGACAGAGCCGTAGTTCATTGACAAGCCACGCAATATCGCGTTCATTATCGAAGGCGATTCATCTGTGATATGAACGCGATATTGCGTGGCTTGAGTAACACACTGAATTACACATGAAATTTTAGGGCAGAATCAGGGACTTCATTTGTTACAATGTTGCATTTTCTTTTTGGTTCGGTTCACTTTTACAAGGCAAAGTGTATCAAAATGTGTTTATGCAAATCACATGTGAGTAAAGCTGTCCTCTTATTGGTCAGAGTTTCCTCTGTTTCATTCATCAATATGGATTGATAAGCTCCAAAAACATTCAAGATGAAAAGGCGCTCTTTGTTTTTCAACAGCAATAGCTAATGGTGCTCACTCACAGAATCAGACACTGTTGCTTTTTATATAATACATTTCCCAATATGAATTATGATACCACTTGTTTCGTTGGTCCGTTGGGTCGGATTGCTTTCTCGGATTGCCGTACCACCCCAGAATTCGTTTTCAATCAAGACCACCTTGTTTAGGCAATCTTGGAGCGATTGTTTCGGTGCAGATCCAAGCGTGCCGTGTTTATATATGCCTGAACGAACCGAAGAAGAAATAATGCCTAGAAGAAAAGTATAGAAGGACCGAAATAGTATTTTCTTGTAAAATATACTCCAATTATCTTTATTTAAAACTGCCCTAAAATAGTTCCCACCCTCATTTGTACTGTTTCGAAGACAACTGTTTTGCATGCAGACAGAAATTAATATATTCAAAAACTGTCCTGGATTGGAATTGGAAATTTAGGCCATTACCATTTCACTTTTTCCCTTGAGTATACGATTATTATTCTGATCCACCGGGGAGTTGAAAATTACACAAATAAGCATGAACATACACATAAGTAAGCATACAAACTTTGCCTGAATGGTAAGGAAACTTCACAAAGTTTTTGGTTTGCATTGACACAAGGGTGAGGAAATGTTCATTTTCAGGTGAACTATTTCTTTAAGGTCCATTCACACTGACAGTGATCTGCAGCCCAAAGCAAGCCGAAGTCATTCATTTTCAATGAGATTTGGTGATTTGAGGCAATATGACTGACAGCAACCATTGCCAATGTGACAAAAAAAGGTGAGCAGAGTTCAACTTCGTGCAAATGAGCAGCAACGCCATGGGAGCGAAGACAGAGGACCTTACACGATCCACCTTGGGATAGTTAAATATTTTAATCAAATACCAAATTTTGGACACCACTTGTTACAAAGTGATTTTGAAAGGGAAACACAAAATTTCACACTGTGTTCCATAATCAACTTATTGGCTCAGTTTAGTTGTTAGTTTCTTTTGCAAGATTTTGCAAGACTGTGAGTTACAAGATCACTGTTCTACTAGCGCCTTATAAATGAGGAGCGATGGGATGACAGAGCATTACTCAGTGAGAATGAACTGAGAAATTCCATCAGGTCTGTTGTTCCAGGAAGTACTTATCTCAAAGAGTTACACTGTTACTCCTATCATTCCTCTTTTTTTATTTCAGACTGATTGTGGATATCATTATATAATCTAAAAATAATAATTAAATGGTGCCATTTGACTTGTTTCTTTGCTCTAAAGCATTTCAGAAGAGTGTTTTTTACTATAACAATAGTTCCACCACTGGCTACCTGTTCAGCTATAAATCTCTGGTTAAAATAAATATGTTTAAGGAGACTATTTTCCTGCAGTATAGACTTGCAGTTTAGGCAACATTTACCACAGTAAATGAATTAAACAGTCATTACTTAAAAAGCAGGTCTTCAACCCTGTTCCTGGGGACCCACTGTTCTGCAAAGTTTACATCCTGCCTGCATCAGCACAACTGAATTTCACACCAATGTGATTTTCAAGTGATCCTGAAGAGCTTGAGTTCAGGTGTGTTTATTTTGGGCTGGAGCTAAACTCCACAGGACAGTGAGTCCTCAGGAACAGGGTTGAAGACCTATGATATAAAGTATAAGAAACTAGAAAAATAAAGGGGTATATAGGGCTTCTAAATCATAATAGGAAAACAATACACATGTATATGTATGCACCCTCCTACTTCCACTCACTCTTACGAGTCTACACTCCTACCAGAAGCCTACGCTCATTAAAGGAGCGAAGGCTCGTGGTACCATCACAGAGAGGCACGAAATCACTCTCCAGAACATTCTTGTTCACTGTTCCTTGCTGGTGGAATGATCTTCCTGCCTTCATCCGGAATGCAGAATCCCTGGCAATATTCAAAAGACAGCTGAAAACTCATCTCTTTCTTGAGCACTTATCCTCATCCTAAAAAAAAAACAAAACAAAAAAAAACAAATCCTATACCTATCCTTTCACTTCCTTTAATCCCTCTCTATTGTAGCTTATGATACTCTGAACACTGCCTAAAACTTGTATTGTGAGCACTTTTTGTGTCTATTTGCCTCGTCATGACGACTCGCTTGTTGTATTCCTCACTTCTAAGTCGCTTTGGATAAAAGCATCTGCCAAATGAATAAATGTAAATGTAAATAAATGTATATCTCTTCAGAAACTAATGTGATCTCTGGTCCTTACCTGAACGAACACGTATTCATCCTGAACCACGAGTGAGTTGGTCTCAATATAGCCAGAAAATGGATATGTCCTACTGGATTCAGAGCAGCCTTGAGCTCTGCATGTCACATACTGACAATCTGTTGTAAGAAGAGACAGAAAAAGGATTCTAGCTGTTAATTAGATTCTGATTCTGGGGGCATTCAGTCCAAAAACCCCTGACTGCTTCTTAGAATCTCTAAGGGTGTCTCAGCTTCAGAGAACATTAAGTGGAAGATCCAGAATTATGTATCAAATATCAAATGGAAAGTTCATGCAAACAAATGAAATGTCTGTTGTTATTTGCTCACCCTCTGGTGACCAAATGAAGAGGATTTTGGTTTTTGGAAGCTTGGTTACTATGAACTATGTACTATGAACAAACATAAGGGTGAGTAAACAATGACAAAATGTTAATTTTTGGGTGAACTATTCCTTTAACCAGTGAGAGAAAGTAAGGTATTGAGAGTCCGGGTTCTGCATTAATCTGCTATCAGATGGTGTATTTATCATGACGGTAATCCTGTCTAGCTGCCTGCAGGACCGGCTTTATCCTCAGCCTCGGAATCCATCCCCAAGCTCACGGGCTCTCGTCTCATCTCTTTTCCTCCTCTAACATCAGGTTTAAAGGAGGAGTGTACCATATATCAGCAGATGGAATGTGAGAGGAAGGTAAAAGCGAGAAGATGCAGGAAAAAGAGAATTCAAAATAACCTTATAGTATGTGAAGGAGAATTTCTTTGAATGGACAAGCATACTGAAGAAATACACCCCTTTACTGAGCGAGCCAGGGTTTTGAGTCTGAATGAGACTCACAGTGACATGGAATGAAACAAAAAATATAGTTTGTGAAAGTACTGGGACATGTTGTTTCAGAACAAATATAATGAGTGAGGCTTAAGCAAGAATCTGCTGGCTTTTTCCTTTTTTCGAATAATCTGTTGAGTGAATAATAAAATGACTCAAAAAGTCAGGAAAATGTGATGTTCTGAATGACGTGTTTTCACTTTAATAATATAATATAATATAATATAATATAATATAATATAATATAATATAATATAATATAATATAATATAATATAATCACTTTTTCTTTTTGCATCCCTTTGATAAATTAATTTATATTACTTTAGAGAGTATTATACATTGACACAATATTTGAAAAGTCTGCGAAATTTAATTTTGAACAATTCACTAAGAATTAAATATTTTATTACATTTTCACATAAAATAAAATAGAATAAAATAAAATAGAAAATAGAAAAAATAATAATAAAAATAGCAATGGCTAGAGCTAGCGCTAGGGCCATGACCAGTCAAAACAAATCAAAAGATTTGAGCCACTGGGATGAATCAAAATTCTCACCACTAGATTGCAGAATAGAATAGAATAGAATAGAATAGAATAGAATAGAATAGAATAGAATAGAATAGAATAGAATAGAATAGAATAGAATAAACAATGGCTAGGGCCATGACCAGTCAAAAAAACAAAAGATTTAAGTCACATGGATGAATCAAAATTCTCACCACTAGATTGCAGGACAGAATAATTAAACAAACAAACAAACAAACAAAAAATAAAATAAAATACCAGTCCCAATAAATGAATGAATGAATGAATGAATGAATGAATGAATGAATGAATGAATGAACTGAGTCACAGGATGAATCGAAATTCTCACCACTAGACTGCAGGACAGAATTGAAGAAAAGAAAAGAAAAGAAAAGAAAAGAAAAGAAAAGAAAAGAAAAGAAAAGAAAAGAAAAGAAAAGAAAAGAAAAGACAATGGCTAGGGTCATTACAAATCAAATCAAACAAAATATCTGAGTCACTGGGATGAATCGAAATTCTCACCACTAGCTTGCAGAATAGAATAGAATAGAATAGAATAGAATAGAATAGAATAGAATAGAATAGAATAGAATAGAATAAACAATGGCTATGGCCATGACCAGTCAAAATAACTAAAAGATTAAAGTCACAGGGATGAATCTACATTCTCACCACTAGATTACAGGACAGAATTGAATAATAAAACAAGCAAAAAATAAAATTAAATAAAATAAATTTCACATTCACATTCAAAATTCTCACATTTAAGAATACAAAGAAAGAAAGAAAGAAAGAAAGAAAGAAAGAAAGAACTCACGGCCATCAGGAGTGTGGGCCTCCATGTGCACTAGATCTAATTCCTTGTCCAGACTGGACACTGACCTGCATTAGATGAGAAAGACGTTTATCACAGAGATGAAAAAAATCCATAACTGATGTCTTACTGAAGGTCCATTTCAGTCAGCAAAGTGACATAAGAGATGTGAGCTGCCATTTCTCCAAATACCACATGATGGGAAAAAGGAATCAAAGTACACTTTGCAGCAGTAACTAGAAGTCTATGTAAAACTATGTAATTTGTAGCTGTATATTTGTGCATGGTGGTGACAGTGAAGGAGTATAATGGAAATTAGAATGATGACACCTGCTGGAAACCTGAGTGTGTGGTGCAAGTCCATACTAGTGCACTAGCCCTTAAACAACCCCACCATTAACTAGACAGTGTCTTTTATAGCTCAAATAGGCTGTACTAGAGACCTCTATTTCTCTGGGACTCGTGCACAAAATGACAACAAACTTCTGCTGAAAGCTCTGCTTTCTCAACCTCCTTCAGTGGTTCACGCTAAGTTACACATCATCTTAGCTACATATTGTGTGATCTGTACACTTTGTAGTCACTTTGGTAAAAAGGCATTGACTAACAATGTAAATGTATTTAAACATATTTGCGTAACTCTTGCATAAATAATGTTCTTGTAATCTTAATCTTACATTTTGTCATGTTTATCAAAATAAAAAATGGATGCTGTTTGTTACCTGATGGGGGACATCTTGGACTTAACACATAGTGGCTTAGAAGCTATTTTTTTCACAAAAATCATTGTAAGTAAGTGACCAATGAAAAGAGGGTTACTGAAATAAAGCAAGTATAAGTATTCAGCTGGTCATGTGATCTCAATACGGCATAATGCAACCCAAATAATGCTGTAAAATAAGACAGCTTCAGTCTAAAATAAAAGCCCAATGGTTTAATGTTCGACAAATGAAGAAATTAACACAGCCATAAATATTAGTATTGTAATTTTGCAGTTGTACAGCAAAATAAAATTATATATTATGGGTGGACCGGTACCTGAACCTGTTTTTAAAATTGCTATGGCAATTTTAATCAGAAACATTGCAATTAGATTTCCCCCAAATCTTGCAGCCCTATAGAAGTTTTCATGTCATGTGTATGTGCAACATTTTAGTATTATTTTTTTTAAGTTTTCATCCTTTAACCATTTTCATCTTTAAAGTCTAGATGCAGTATAGAGTACAATCTTTCTTTCTCCTTCGCCATCTTTATGCCTCTATTTTCTTTCCATCTTGCTAAGCCATGCTTATTCTCTCCGTTTCTTTGTCTCCATATTGAACAGAGAGGAGTTGTGCAACAAAGGTCTTAGAGCTCAAGCATCTGTGCAGATTCCATCTCAAGTAGACATGCACAACAGTCTGTGCTTTTTCTAAGCATAAGAGCAGGCAAAAAAAAAAAAAAAAGACAATTTTCAGCCGTATCCAACTCAATCCGCATTTCATCAATGCGTCAATGTCAACCAGCACTCCACTAAACTCTCCTTGTTCGCCCATAAAATTGTAAATTAGTGACATCGTGTGAGAAATGGAGATGAGGTGTGATTGTGACAGTATCACCTACCAGTAGAAGCGGTTCGGAGTCACTCGCTCATGAACTAGCTGCCACTTTCGGCCAAAGTCAAACGAGCTATACAGCTGCAAAAAGAGGAGAAGAGAGAGAGAGAGAGAGAGAGAGAGAGAGAGAAAACAGGCAGCCATTAAAATCTGCAATCATTCGCTCTGTTAAGTTAAAGCCATATATCCATTTGAAGGCAGTTTCTTCTCATCTCAGTTTAGAGCCTTTTCTCAGAATATAACTGATTCGTCATTGTGATTTGTATTTCATTACATAGTTGAATCATTGTGTGTGCTGCCTTTTAAAGGCTTGAGCAAAAAAGCACAGCCCTTAAATCAGTTGTCATGGATTAAGGAGAACACCATTATGGTTGGGCGTTTTTAGGTAATTGAACACACAATCGTATGGAAATATATGCCATTTTAATAGTGTGGAAAATGGAAATTATATTTACTGCACATGAACACGGTTAAGGGGGTCGTATCATAAGGAATATATTTTTCTGGATCTTTTGATAGATAAAAAAAAGTTGTATTTTAGTTTGAAAATACATTCAGAACTCAAAACTTTTTTTTGAAAAAATTTCTGGCAACAACAAAGTCTCAAAAAATAAAAAAAGTATCTATCTATCTATCTATCTATCTATCTATCTATATATATATATATATATATATATATATATATAGAGAGAGAGAGAGAGAGAGAGAGAGAATAATGTTTAATATGTATCTTATATAAATACATTTGCCAAATACTTTACAAAACAGTAGGGTCAGTCAGTTTTTATTTATTTATTTTCTTATTATTTTTAAACATTAATTTCTTTTTTCACCAAGGAGACATTCAATTAATCAAAATATTCCTATTTCAAATAAATTGCTCTTAAAGAATCCTGAAGAAAAAAAAAAATCACAAAAATATTAAACAGCAGAATGGGTTCAGTACTGATAATAAGAAATGTTTCCTAGTTTTGCTGTCACAGAAATAAATTACATTTTTAAATATATTAAAATAGATTACAGTCATATTAAAGCAGTGTTATTTTAGTTTAGTTTTTTTTTTATTTTAGTTTTATTAATATTTTGAATTATCTTTAAACTTTGTATTTAGTTTACATTTTAATTTTAGCTTATTTTTTGGTACTTTTGTTATTTTGTCATTTTATTATTATTATTTTCCTGCTATTTATTTTTATTTTATTTTATTTTTATTTTAGTTAGTTTTAGTTTTTATTTATTTCCAGTTTATTTATTTCCAAATGATTTTAGTGCTTCAATTTAAAATTATTTCAGTTGATTGCCAAGTCAAGTAGCATTTTAAGTTTTTCAACTAATATTTATATTTTATTTTATTTCAGCTTTATTTCAATTAACAAAAATGTTTTTAATAGTTTTCGATTTAGTTAATAATAATAACAGCCCTGTTTTAAAGTGCAATATTATTTTACAATATTACTGTTTGACCAAATAAAAATATATCAAATATATCAGGAAAAAAAAAAAAAAAAAAATCAAAAGAAGCTGGATTGGTACCATAAAGTCAGAGTCAGCGATGATACATTTCCTTTGAGATGTGTTCAGAAAATATATCAGACAAATGATATTTAGTAAAATACTATCCTTCCGAATCTATGTTGCGCATTATAATGGCTCAAACTCCAGGACGTGACAGACAGGAACAAGAGAAGAGAACTGGCAGAAGTTAAAAGCACAGATCATTTGAGCTTCAGCACTTTACCTGGAGCTAGCAGCGCGTGAAACAGAACACACATTATAATGTGTCTAAATGGAATTATTTGGACTTGAAGCTGCAAGGTGAATCTCAAGGGAATCCTAATGGATGAGATGACTCCACTCAGGTCCAGAGGGAATTCATTTGGAAGTTTCTTTTCCACTATGTGCTCTAGTCTGTACATGTGTCTCAGTCCACAGAAAATACCAGACTATACTCTCAATCTCCAGAACTGCAAAGCTGCAGCTTTCTAGAGCCGTTAGGACAGCAATTCTCAACCTAGGGGCCGTGGGCCCTCAGGAGCCTGTCTCAAATAGCCAGGGGGGCTGCAGAAACTTTCTGTATTTTGAACAAAAAATTGCACAGCAAGCGATATGAATGTAACATTTTATGCAGTCTGGGTTTCCTATTCATTCCTCCATAGACATTTTGAATAAAGTGTTTAAGCATTGAACCAAACCATTCAGCTCTGAAAAGCGAGATCGGGGTCCGTGAACAGTTATGAACTTTTGAAAGGGTTCAGAAAGTTAGAGAAACACTGTTTGAGTTAGGGACTGTTTTTCTGTATTCTGATGGTGTAATTTTCTGTACATTAAAAAAGACAAAATACAAAGTGCCAAGTGTGTTGTGAAGTAGTCATCCTTAATTTCTACAGAAACTAAGGATGTAGTTCAAATCTTCAAATGAACAGAGACACCAGTCAAAAAACATCTGAAGATTGCATTGTACATCTTGACAAGTCACTGAACATTACATTAACACAGAACAAAGAGAGTTAGCATCACAAGCTGTTTACTGACAGGAGCTGGAAGCATCACACAAACACTCAATAACAGGACTGATGCTTTTGATGAGATCTGAAAAGACCATTTCTGAGAAGACTGACCCATAAATACACAGTGTTCAAAAAGTACAAAAATACGGAGAAAAGACAGGTCAATTGGATATTATTATTCCTAAAAGTGACTCTCCACCTCTATTTATTTGCCAAATAATGTTAAACAAATGACTGTAAACTACTACTGTTTGCAGGAAAGAGGAGAGACGATGATATATTAATCACAAGCAGTGTTTATTAAATAAACACACCAACACAGATAATCCAAACAGGGAAAGTTGATGACACAAAATTCACACATAAATCAAACAAGGAATAATACAACAAGGAAACAGGAGAGGCAACAGCCTTACAAAAACGTGTGAAGACAACAACCAACAAACAAAGACTGAAAACACAGAGGTATACAGGCTAACAAGAGGTTAACAAGGCACAGGTGAGACTGATTAATTACTATGGCAACTAAGGAAACAAAGGCAAACAGAAACACAGGAAGTGAAAACATGTAAACAACAGAAACAGCAAAACACTTTAATAAAAAATAAAGGTCCACATATCAAAACCGAGGCTTAGGGGTTAGCAATGTTTTTTATTGTTGACTATAATTAATAACTGAAATAAAGCTAAATATAAAATATAAATATTAGATGGAAAAACTTAAACTAAATTAAAATGACAAATGTTGCCAAGTTTAAGCACTAAAGTATAACCAAACATAAACACTAAAACTGAAATAAAAATAAATGAAACATAAATAGCAATCTAACAGCAAAACTAATAAAAACGCATACGTTTTGCTATGGCTATGCCTGTCGCTTTCACTACGCCGGCGTTTTCAAACCTTGACTTTCGAAAATGCTGCAGAGCCTGTTTTAGTTTGAAAACGCCGGGGTTGCGTCTCAGTATAGACGGACCAAAATGGAGACTTTAGAAAACGTTGGCGCCAAAGTCCTTTTAAGACAAGTTATTTCACTCGGCGGCCATCTTTGAAACGCCTCTCGGGCATCCTGGGCATCATGCAATCTCTTTGAACAGGGAAACATTAAATTCTCCAAAACTGTTTGCCAACCTTACGATTAAATTTCATATTTGAAATCACCAATGAAATCTAACAACAACCGGGTCATAAATTTAGTTTGTAAACGCTCGAATCATGACGAAAAAAAAACTATTTTTCAGGCTGGATCAAGCTAATGCGCATGCGCAGACCTAAATGCGTCTGACTGTTTCTATAGAAACCGGTGATTCTAACGGCCGCTGAAGTGACGCGATGACTTTACCAGTCGGCGATTGGCTCTTATTTAGAAAGCGGGACTTATTCCGCCATATTGCGCGTTACACTTTCTCCCATTCAAAACAATACGAGTGACACGTCTTGTGTTATTCTATAGTCTTTGTTGGTGCCCACGTTCGCTCTGCGTATCCTTGACGACCGTGTAAACAATAACATGGAGACTGAACTGCAATCTTTGCTGGCTTTGTTTTGTCTTTTTTTTTTTTTTATACTGCAGCTATCTACATGCGCAAGAGGGAACTGTTTACACTTGTATGCGCATGCCCAGTGTGCATGAATGGTCACATGACATGCGTTTTGAGCCGTGTAGTGTAGACGGAAATTGTTTCTGAAACGCTGTGGAAACGCCAGTATAGACCCCTTAATCGCATACGTCATTGTGACGTCACCGCTCTAGCTGGAGGCAAAACATAAAGAAGAACTCATAGCAGGCGCGCTAAAAGTTTGAGGTTTTTACTTTAAAATGTCGTCTTGTTGTGTTTTTGGCTGCCAGAATAGAAGGAACAGGACTTTTGGTTCAAAACTAAAGTTTTACCAGATCCCGGCAGACAATGCAATATGGCGTACAGACTGGACGGAGACGATCATAAATAATGCTCGTGTTTGCAGTGCACACTTCATATCAGGTAAAATAATCGATGCATATTTAATGGTGTGTTGGTTTTATCTAGTACAAATCAGCAAGTTTCTGTTTTATAGGTGAAAAGTCGCCAACCTTCAGCGCACTAGCTAGCTTAAATGTTAAACAAACATACAGCGATAGATGTGTGTGCCATCCTTTGAATGGTCTCTTAAAATAATCCACATTGCTAGCCACAATCATAGTTAGCCCAGCGTTAGGTTACATTAGACAATAATCCTTGACAAAATTCCCCGAACCACCCAAAAGTAATTCATATGTTGTCTAGGAAATATCCAAAACTTAATTTAATTTACAAAAATAGCTGTCACGGTCCCGCAGAGTCAGTGACTGTACATATTCGGACAGTTCCGAACCTTCTTCTGCATCTAATAAATCCCTCCTAAAACATGCTAGCTTACACTTGTCAACATTGCGTCCAGCGCCTTTTTGCCTCCAGCTAAGCCCCGCCCACCAGGAAACGTTGCAGTGTTTACAAACTTTTAAGGGGTCTATAGACGAGGATCATTTTCATTTTAAAACGAAAACGCACTAGTGTAAACGAGGCCTTAATTAAACTAAAATTCAAATGAAAACTGAAAATATAAGACTTTAATTTACAACTGAAATACAACTGATGGTTCAATAATTTTACTTTAATGGATAAATGTATTTTCAGATAATGTTTCTGTAAAATGCTTTATAATTAGTGGTAATTCATATTGAAAAATATAAATCTGAAATTGAAAAAATAACATTTAAATCTACAAATTAAAAACAAAACAAAAAATGCTTTCAAATATTGTTCAGGAACTGGATTGCATTATGAATCCAATTCTGAATAACAAACAACCCAGATGCAAGTTCAAATCCAGCTTCAATCATTTCCAGATCTTGTTCCGCCCTCATATCCCATCAATTCCTATCCCCTCTGTCTCTCTCTGCCCTTATAAAAGAGGCAAAAATGCTAATAACAAAAATAGTACTAAGAGAAAACATTTGCTTCTAGTGGAATGAGTCAAAGTGAGTGGGAAGTAGGAGAACAGAATGCATACTCAGATCTTATGACCCACAAAGTCATGTTTTCCCATACATTACCAGAAGCATAACGTTAGACATATTGAACATACTGTCAAGATATGCAGAAAGACCCCTTACTGACTCGAAACATCCCACCAGTCAGCTACATGACATATGAGTGCCAGCATGACCCCTACAAGTTGCTAAACACATGGCCTAATTTCCACTGCTCTAATTGTGTTTCTGCATGCCCAGCCGCACAATTAATGGCAAAGCCTGGCGCGTTCCTATTACACTGATTGATGCCACTGTTGATCGGCCCCCTGCCGGGAATAGCGCGTTTGTTATTCTAGTCCTACAGTGAGAAGGCACCGACCCAGTCAAGCTCTGGCCTATTTCAACTAAGATTCTTTATGATTATTGATGGCTAATGGAGACAGAGTGAAAAAAGTGGACAGGATACAGAAACTAATGTTCCTATGAACATTTATGTGGGGGAAAAAAAAGGTAGATTAATGTAACTTTTGTATTTTTGTAACTCTGTATGATAACACTAGAGGGATAGTATTTTGTTAGGATTTTATGTGAAGGCAAAGTGAACCCTAAAGACAAGTATACGTCGCACTTAAAAGTAAATGAATGTTATTGTATTAATGCATAAAAACTTTAATGCATATGTTAGATTGACAACGACAGTGTCCAACTAGCTTATTTTAGCTTATTTTCACCCAAAAAAATGAAAATTCTGTCATTAATTACTCACCCTGGTGTCGTTCCACACCCATAAGACATTCATTCATCTTTAGAACACAAATTAAGATATTTTTAATGAAATCTGAGAGCTCCCTATTTCATTAAGATCCTCATTTGTGTTACGGAGATGAACGAAAGTCTTACGGGTTTAGAACGACATGAGTAATTAATAGCAGAATTTTCATTTTTTGGGGTGAATTAACCCTTTAATTTTAAACTACATACGTAATGTACAGCCTGGCTGTCATTATCGCTAAATAATGTAAATAAATAAAGTAGACATGAAATATTGATTTAGGTTGAAGTAGCGATAGTCTTTTCTTCCCTATTGTGACGTATATCTGAGAGAAATGTCTTCTTGAGAAAAAAAAAAAAAAAAAATTTAGGGCAGGACTTGATTTTGTCCACAGGGAGTTGATTGGATGGTTGTTGTTTGCTATTGGTCGATCTCATGTGAGTGACAGTTTGCCTCGCCCTCACACCAGTAAACATGTCACCAGGGGCACGTTCAAGCTCAAACCGGTGCGCAACGTTTTGCTACATTTTCCGGGTTGAACGACATGTTTCCTGGAAACGGTGTGCAACGGGTTTGAGATACGTTTTCTCTTGTTTGGTGGGTGTGTCAGAAATGTCAGCCCAATCAGCGGCAAGATGTATATAAACCACGAGGTATTAAAGAGACAGCTCGCATAATGGGTATTAATGTAACATAAAAATACTATGGCTATACTTATATATTTTGCTGTTGTATTGTGGAGTGACACTTTAATAAACATTTCTATACTCCTCTCATTAATGGTAAATATTACAATATCATAGCACAACAACAGTGATCAGCAATAATGATAAGCTTAATACTCACAATAAAAATGTATATAGATCAACACTGTCTCGGCGGTAAGAAGTGGATTATCCTTCACCTGAAATGTTTGTCTTTTCATGCTGAAATGCGAGACAAATGTTGTATCACAATAATTAGAAGTTTCCACAAATCTCTTCACTCGATTGGGATGTTCTTTTGTTCTGTACGGCAAGGGCAGTGACTATAATATTGAGTGTATTTTGCAGTATTAAACACGTATTTATACCGATTTCATCTGGCTCCGAAAATTCTTCAAAAGGAACACAAAGAATGGCCTTCTCAGCTGCCGTAGTTGCATCTCTTGCGTCATCAAAACGCAACAGTCGGGGTGTACGCCCCCAATATTTGCATATGCCAGCTCATGTTCAAAGCATTACACAAGGGCAGCCAGTATTAACATCTGGATCTGTGCACAGCTGAAATTCAGACTAGGTAAGCAAGCAAGGACAACAGCGAAAAATGGCAGATGGAGGGATAATAACTGTCATGATCCATGATATCATGATATTTTTAGTGATATTTGTAAATTGTCTTTCTAAATGTTTCATTAACATGTTGCTAATGTACTGTTAAATGTGGTTAAAGTTACCATCGTTTCTTATTGTATTCACGGAGACAAGAGCCGTCACTATTTTCATTTTTAAACACTTGCAGTCTGTATAATGCATAAACACATCTTCATTCTTTATAAATCTCTCCAACAGTGTAGCATTAGCCGTTAGCCACGGAGGACAGCCTCAAACTCATTCAGAATCAAATGTAAACATCCAAATAAATACAATACTCACATAATCCGACACAGTATGCATGACGAACACTTTGTAAAGTTCCATTTTGAGGGTTATATTAGCTGTGTGAACTTTGTTTATGCACTGTTTAAGGCAAGCGCGAGCTCCGTGGGCGGGGGGCGTGAGCATTTAAAGGGGCTGCAACGTGAATCGGCGCATTTCTAATTATGCCCCAAAATAGGCAGCTAAAAAAATGAATTAAAAAAAATCTATGGGGTATTTTGAGCTGAAACTTCACAGACACATTCAGGGGACACCTTAGACTTATATTACATCTTGTAAAAAAAAACGTTCGATGGCACCTTTAAATACTGCAATATTCCATAAATAACAAGAATTGTCCATGTAACATCTCTTGAAATTATAATTAAGACTTTTGTTACACCATTTAAGATACATTTGAGACTCTTTATGAACTTAAATTTGAGTTTTATTGCCCGGTCAAATTTTTAGACCTTAAAACAAGTCAGTGCTTAATCAGCTTGAATCTCAAATTGTTTCACATTTAACGCAATCTGTCCAAATTCGGGGGACAGACCGGATTGGCGCGACACATATATATATCCCTCGTCAGTGTAAGAGCCTACGGACCACTGGGTCCCTCATAAGCGTGGACGTTGACATATTGTGCCGCTGGCTGAGCTCAACCTGTAGTCATTCATCAGCCGGATGACATGCTCAATTTTAAAAGCTCGGAGCTGTCACAAAGTCGGCTTCATAGCTTCCCACTTACATCAATAAATCACTAGCTGCAGCAAGGACCCACTGCTGACAGTCAGTGACTGCCAACAGGGAGACTCTGGGGCCTTCTAATAGGAGGTGAGGGGAACAGGGAGAGGAGAGCTGATTTTAATAATGTACTTATAATGAAAAAGAAAATCTATAGCACATATTTGCATAACGCCCTGAACACTTGGATCATTTCCATTAAATTGTGATGGAGAGAGCAGGGAATATCAGGCATGGATTGCTGGAGGAGGAGGGCGAGGATGAACCGTGCCAGAAAAAGACAGGAAATAAGAAATGCCATTTAATATCATGAAATAAGAAAGCAATTCATCTGGGAGTGTTTTAAGACACGTGAAACAAATGGCCATAGTTTGTAATAGAGATTACAGACGAAACATAACTGCAACTGCTGAGTTTAGTTTTTGTTTCTATTAGGTCAACAGAAGAAATAAATACATTGCAGAGGAGGCACGGTTTACATTTATCATCACCCAATGAGAACGCAGCACATTTATATGTGTCCCACATCAAATTTGATTAATAATGTATTAGTAAATGATGAAATTAACATTATCTAAGATTAATAAATGCTGTAGAGGTATTGTCCATTCTTAGTTCATGTAACTAATGTTAACTAATGAAACCTTGTAAGTGTTACCCAATATGCAAATTAGTTAATTGAAAAAAAAAAGAAAGAAAAAAAAAAAAAAAATCACAATTACAATTCAGGCTGCTGCAATCATAAAAGTAGATATATACTGCATTCCAATTAGATCTATTACTGCTTGTGTCAAAGGTTTCTATTTCCAACGTGTACTGAACGTTAGCCAATCACAATTGAGCGCATGAACCCAGTGGCCAATCAGAGAGGTGTTGAAATGAGTCACCGGGCAAAAGAATTCCGCTCAAAATGCAGAAGCTGCATCCACAATCGCATACTGTATATCTTGTACTACAATTGATTTGAAACTTACTTCACAGCCTTTAAAAAGCTTATTCTATATAGTATGAATGTGTGTAGTATGAATGGAATTGTTGTCATTGTCATGTGACCTATGCTGCCAGCTGTGTCGCTTCACAACTCTTCTCCCAAGGCCTCATGGGATAGTAAAGTGTTTCCTGAATGCACACTTTAGAATCTTGCCAGAAGTAGCAGGTCATCAGATACATTTAACCTACTGTTTGAATGAATTCTGACATACTACTGTACAGTGCTATAGATATGATGATTAGATAAGAAGGGAAGTGGAACTAGATTGGGCATATATTACATCGCTCGATATATAATTCTAATAATTAAGTATAAGCTGTATACCTCTAAATGGCAGTAACTTACTGTATGGATTATTCGGTCTGTGTGTGCTGACAGCCTCTGTGAAGTCATAAAGAAAAAACGAGGTAGCAGACAAATGTATGACTGGTAAGATGTGTTGATAAATACTAACATAAATAAATGTTATGATGCCTGAATAGTTCAATGAATTTTCGCATTAACAGCTTGGTCTCCAGAAGTTCCGAATCTTAGAGATCTCTACAGTGTTTAAATGATCTGTCAAGCACAAAATGTTTATTCTAGCAAGGCAGATGGCAGGATTAGCACAATTTATGACTCAAATTAGTGGCAGGAGGACACATTAAGCTTGCTCATGTGCGATTTTCAAGGGACTAAGCCCAAAAACAATAACTAGCCGAGCAAAATGCAAAGATGCAGGTAATTTAGAGTTTAAATATACAGCCATTTTTGTTTACAGCCATTTACTTTTTCTTATTATTTATTTTAATCAAATTTCAACCCATTTGTAATTGAATACATCTTTCTTTTTTAATTAATTTTAATTCCTCCAAACTTTCTTCTAATTTATGCTTTTTTTTCCCTCCCCCCTCATATTTTCATTATGCACATTGTACCGCACGTTAAATTGCCACTTTGTGTGAAATGTTCTATTAATTTTTTTGCCCAACCAATAGAAAATGGGTGGAGTGGAAACTTGCAATTCCGTTTGGTGTCACTAGAGGCCCTGAAGTCACCTTTAAATTTGTATTTAACCCAAACAATTCCTTTATCTTTTTAATTAATCTCTTTAAAAATGATTAGAAGAGTGTTCACATGCATATAAACACCTCTTAAAACACTGTCAGAGAATATTCAGCTTCTCCAGTGAAGTGTTGACCTGCCCTGCAGAGAAGGAGAATGAGTAGGTTATAGAATTATGGAAATGAGCAACCAAGCGTTATTGTTCCTGTGTCTGACCATTTTCATAATTCACTTTTATACCGGCTAATTGCGTTAGCTATAAATTCTCGATGCACTTATGTACAGCACTCTAAATCATCTGGCGTCCTGTAGAGAGAGCTTGCGATGGCTGAACTAATCCTTTCTTTCTTCATTTCCCTGTCGAGTTAAGAACACGCTCAGTGATCACGATCCTGAGACATTATAGGCACAAGAAGGTAGCATATATGCAAATCATGCATCAGCATTGTTTGGGGTTGGGGTTTATCTTTGACACCCAGGCCCCCAACATTACACCTCTCTAAACTGTCACTCTCAATTTTGCCAAAACCATTTGCATTTTTTAGAAGTGTTTTGACTGGTGCATTTTCAAGAGTGTTTCTATACATGTTCTTCCCTGTGAAGTTTGAAAATAAACTTTAACTTGTCCTTTTACAATATCTGACATTTGATATATTTATAGTTGAAAGTCTGTTTATGAACCAACAAATGTCGTTTCTATTTTGAATTCAAATTATGTATTGCATTTAACAGTCTTTTTTTCTTTTAGTTTGCTTTGACCATCATATCAAACCTGGTTCAGACAGTGTCAGGTAAGATCAGAGAGCATCTGTGCATTCCTGTGGGGCAACAGTTGATGGGTTGGTATTATCTGCCCAGTGAGCCAGTTAGCCCATGGAAATTAATGAATGGATTGGGTTATTAAAGGCACTTTATCAAAGGCACAGTCCTCCAAAATCATGTCTGGCACAGCATCATGCCCTCCAAAACAAATGAGGTAACCACCGGAAAACACAGATGAAAAATATAAAAGAAATAGCCATTTTTACTTCTGCTGAAAACTGTTTCCTCATTAACACGTTAATTAGTGCATTACCTCCACAAAATAGATTGTGGAAATATTTGAGTAATTTATTACAATAGTATGTATGGCTCAAATGCCTCAATTAAAGGAGGGATAAGTAGATTTTGAAAAACGTTGTTGGACATTGTTGATATTTGAAATCAGCCCAAACAAACCCACCCCTCTCTTAATTTCTCTGCCTCCAAAACTCACACTCCAATCCTAACCACCCTGCTCCGAGTCGGTCTCGAACCCCAGCCTGATCTATGTTGGCAGGCGAGACGAGTGCACTAACAATGATGCTAAACACCACATTCTCTAGCGGTCATCAGTGCGCAGTACCTGCACAACACTTACTAGCTGACCTCTGTTACACACGCAATGCGAGAATGGATGTCTATTTCTATATGGATGTCGATGTCTATATCTGACGCGCAACAAAATGCTTCATGAAAAATAAAGTGCAGTCGATGAACGAATGACAAGAAAGCACAAAAAATGAACGCATAGTATACAAGACTAAATACAAAGTTTCCGTTGTTAGTCACCAACAGCACAGCAGCTCCAGACAATCAAAACCCAGTGTTACTCACATGTGAAGCGGAATCAAAGCATTCAATCAAAGCAGCCTCCACATCTGTTTTCAGGCCTTCCCGCTTAGCTCTCTACAGCGCTGGAAAGCTTTTCTAATATTAACACTAAAAGCGCTTGCCCAGTCATAAACCTTCATTCCAGTGATATTCTTTTGAGCTGTTTTGTATTGTGTCCCATCTCTCTTTCTGCCAACCTGGTCTCATAGGAGAGACGTACCCGTGGGCACGTTTTCACGAGACACAAAATTACGTACCGTCTCGCTGCAGTTTCCAACAGAAACGAACGCTAGAGGCGGTAAAACATCAATAAGCGCTTTTGCTCATTATCATACACGGTTTCGATTATGGCCGGGGTCGGATTATGGATTAATAAAGACTAGTTTTCATGTCTCCTCGCTCAATATTATGTTACGACTTCAAAACGCTTCTTACCAGAGTGTCCGATTTGTAAACGAACGTACTTTGGACTTTGCATCGCTTGACCGGCTCTATACGTTTAGCTTTTTTTGACCGTAACCATGCTTGCTCGGTAGCTCAGCCGATGCGGAGTTGGACTTATGACGAGGAGTCCTCCCCTGCCTGGGTACGAATCCTGCGAAAGGCGAGTGACGGACGGTAAAAAAAAAGAGCTCAGAGATGAGAGATCTAAACGAGCTGAAAAAACGGTATACAATCGTGGGCGCTTCTTATGTCACATTTGCTTTTTGTTAATGCTATCGAGTAGGTTTAGGCATAGTGTCGGTGGGACGTTATTTTAAAACGCAACGGAGCGCAAATGTCAAATCAAGAACCGCGGCGATTCGTCTAAAAAGCAACGTCATAAAAACATACCGCATTCACCCTATTATCTGCTCCGGCAAAAAAATAAAATAAAAAAATGAACGCTTTTAACGCCGCTCAGTGGACATTTCGCATCGAAACTGCAGCGAGACGTACGCATCGGTATGTATTTCGTGACTCGCAAAAATGTGCCTAGGGGTACGTTTTCGTCATGAGACCAGGTTGCTTTCTGCAGGTTTTTTTTTTTTTTTCTCTTTCAAATCTCCCTCTTGCTAGTTCTGTCTCCTCGACCGACATATACACCCTAATGCTGATTGGTTACACGTTTGTTGTTGGTGTCGGCCCGACTAACTTCCAAACATTGTTTTCGACAAATTACTTACTTCACCTTTAAGTATTTTAATATAAAATTCAGTCATTCATTCATTACTTAATATTATTTCAATTTTATTATGCAACTCTTTATTAAGGTATACAGGTTGCAATTCCATTTGTTGCCAATAGGGGTTCAAAACAATTGAGTAATAAGATGTTAACACTGGAATTGGTCCAAAATGCCATTTATTACAGTGTTCGGTAACGCTTTATTTTACAGTGTCCTTGTTACATATGTTACATGCACTTACCATAGTAATAACAGTAAATTACGCATAATTACATGATACTACCCTAACCCTGTAGTAAGTACATGTTGTTAATTAATATTACTACTAAAATATATAATGACACTGTAACAGTGACACCTTAAAATAAAGTGTAACCCAGTGTTCTTAGTCTCAGCCTCAGACGTCACGCCCTCGGACTGTTGGCTGAATGTCTGATGCATATGGCACACTTATCTGGAAACACTTTGGGAGTTTTGAAGTCGTCATCTGATTGGTTGAATTCTACAGGATGTCAGGGAGGTATGTGTGTCGCATTCTTTAAACAGTGTTACAAAACATTTCTATTTCGAATAAATGAATTAGAACTATTAGTCCTCATGAATACCATATTAGCCATCATGAATATTCTGAGAAGCGAAACAGTCTCTTGGCTTGGCACTGGAATTGTGTTTTCCACATTAAGGGAAGTTCAGAACGCCTGGGATGCTTCGTCAGGAGGCATTCACGCGAGGCATGAAAAGGGAGGTTAGACACAGGGAGGTGACAGGCGGGAATCCGGCTAAAGATATGTGCCATCTGGATGAGCAGTGAGCTGAGAAATTCAGCTCTAACAGCACTGTAACAACTGACTTCACTGCAAAGAGGTAACACACGTTCCTTGCTCACACACTCAAAGGAGAAGTCACGTACAGACATACACAGTTTGAGAGAGGATTAAACACAGGGTTGATGGAGTGCATGAACATATACACTAAGATTGCTCTTGCTTACATCAAGAGCTATGAGGTACAAAAGGCCATCATATATTGTGAGAGGCGACTAGAGGCCGTTGTTAGGCACAGCACGCAGCGGCCTGTCTGCAAAACCTACAGCCATGAATATATTTAAAATACTGGATGGCCTCAAGTTCCTTATTGCTTATTACTTCATAGAATGTCATTAAAATGTAAATTATTTTAGAAATAAATCATGTATTTATAGTGCCTGACATGTACACCATTATTCAAAAGTTTGGGGTCAGCAAGATTTTTTAATGTTTTTGAAAGAAGGCTGTTGCACCAAAAATTGATGTACCTCTTGATGGAAATAAATGTTGTGATGTTATTTCATGGTCAAGATCTTGTATTGACAATTGCAGCAATTCACTGCAATAATGATCCTTAAGCATTTGCCTATTTAAACCCAGATAGTGATCTTCTTTTTTGGCCAGACAGTGTATTTGGTCTTGGCAGAATAGATCTGCTACACTGCTGCTTTTATTGCTGCTGGTACAGAGTAAGTACAAGACTTGCATACATGACATGCTGCTGTGCGCAAGTAAAACATGCTGCTGCTGTGCAATATAGCATACATAAATTACCCGTAGCAGATCTATACAGGTGGAGCTGGGGAAGGTGTTCTCTCGATCAAATTAGAAAATGCCTAAACCACCCCTTGCAATCCGAATGAAATCAGATTTGGCCAATTCATTCCGATTTACTTTTTTTTAAATCCGACTGTGCTGTCTGATTACAATTGGATTGTTAGGGTCCATTTAAACACAGCTACTGATATAAATTATATTTTTTTACCAATTCCCAATTTATAAATCTTAGAGAAAAAAAGGTGCAAGGTCTAGAGCTGTGTTTTTAAAATCTTAAACTTCTTTTACCTTGAGCGGCATTTTTAGAATGCCGTGTCATGCGAAACACGCTGCAAAAGACATGAATGCAATGGTTAAAGATGTCCGTCTAGAGTGCATTTACATCGAAAAACAATGGAATGGAAGAGTCGAATGGAAAAACGTGTTCTGTGTGAACGGCCACTTATTCCCACCATTCTTTTGCATAACCAATGTGAATGGACATGCGCACAATTACACTCACTAAAGTTGAAGGCTTGTGCGTTTGCTATTTTACCCATGTAATCCTTTAAAAGGACACATTTACAGCTACACGTCAGATTTTCATTGCAAAGTCATTCTGCATTACTAATCAAAGCAATGACAAATAAAAGGTGATGTTCTAGGCTTAAATTACATGATCCCATGCGCTAAGAGACACAAATCCATCTACTTCAGTTAGACATGGTACGTATTACAGCCGGTAATCTCTCACAGCTTCTCCAGAAGCACAGAGTCATACGGAGACACAGTTGCTGCTAATTCCGAAACACAATGTATTTTCGCTGCAACAACACGAATGGCACTAAAAAGGATGCTGTGTCTTGTGTTTATCCTTGTAATGTTCACCCTTCCCACATTCTTCTATTTCCAGCGATGTCCCTGAAGCATCGAAGCTAGCTTTTGCAAAAGTTACGATTGTGTGCAAAATAATTAACAGAATACATTTGCATCATTAGAATGCAACAACGTGGAAAACTGTTCAAGGTTTGACGTTAGCAAACATGTTTCTGAAGGCAAGCCAAGACAACTAATGCAATCTCCAGCATTTGAATGAGGGCAAATTCATGAGGGAGATGGTACAAAAACAAGACGTTTTTGTTCTGTTTTGTTTTGTTGCCTCACATGTTGCTAAACCTGACAAATGCATAATTAATTACTTTCCAGGTAGAGCTTCAGGAAAAACCAATCACGGTCCGTAAATGTGATGCTTGAACAGCAAAGCAGTATGTAAATCACTGCTGTATCTGTGTCACATACTAACAAGTAGCATCCATCTGCTTAAACTAATCCTCGCCTACAGCTGATAATAACTTACCAGACATCAATTTTTACAACCAAACATTCCATTTCACACCCACTCTCTCTGAAAGCTAATACCTATAATCCTATGGGCATCTGTCAGGTCAAGCTTATCCAGGTGTAACAGCATCTGTTCAATGTGATCTCACAAAAAATGTCTGGAATAAACTTTATGTCCAGCAAATCCACACAAACTGAAATGCTGAATACACTCAGAATTTTCAGAGTTCAGCCACAGTTCAAATTACATGGCTGGACAGGATGTTACAGTTACAGCCCCAAGTTTTCCCTGAAATGAGTTTTTAAAATAATAATAACATCATAATAACATATAATACTAACATGAATGTGAATGAATATAAAATATAAACATTATTTGTTTAACCTCAAATGAAGCATAAATGTAGTGAAGTGAGCGCCACTTCTCGCTTTGGGGAGGGGAAAAGTAACGGGAGTCCGTGAGGAAAGGGGGGGGGGGGGGACAAAAAAAAAACACTATGGCTTACTTGCACAGCACTTCCGTGCAGGGTGTACTTTATTTACAGTGCCAGTAAACAAGGCAGTCCACAGTGAAGTATATATACAGGTGCACACAAAAACCCAAAAGTATCAAAACAATAAAACAAGAAAATAAAGACACAAAAAAAAAAAAAAAAACTGTATCCACATTCCACAACATACAGCGGTTTTGGGGTTTTGCTCGAGATTCCACAACTTGGTTAACAAGCACTGAATGGGTCTCATTCATGAAACATTGGTAAATATACGAGTAAATATGTGAGTGATTTGCGCGTAAAGAGACCTTCCCGAAAACTCTTCTCCTGATTCACAAATACTTCGTAAACGTCAGAAGTGATAGTGAATTGTGTGTGTGTATTAATGAATTCCAATCAGTCGTAAATGGGACACGCGTGCACGCTCATTCTCAATTACCATAAATCCCGCCCATTAAATCCGACTGACAACTATATATGGGCATCATATTATGACATCAAACGAAGGATTTTGAAACAATTTCCATAACAATTAAGGGGCCATTAGTTTCCCCAGCCCTATTGAAATCAATTAATAATTTGATTAAAGTGCTCCGTTTGAAGATGCTATTACTGGCTCTCACAATAAAAGTAAAAAGAAAAAAACTTATGTAATTACTATATATAATATTTTTTCAAAATGCTGTGTAAATATGTATGTGGCGACCAGGGCGGTCGAGAGCCGTGAGGGAATGGCGCGAGGCCGGTGACGCAAGTGATAACAAGCATCACCTGGGAGGCGCACCGGCCTTGAGTCTCTCACGGAGGAGCTCCGGGAGCATAAAAGGAGGAGCGACGACCGTGGAGGACGAGAGAGGACCAGGCCCGGACTTTATTTTATGTTTTATTATGTTTGTGTGGCCGGCAGACTTCCGCGAGGGTCTGCCGGCATTACTTTCGTTTTGTTCTTTGTTTATTTCTAATTAAAGTTTTGTTGAATGTTCGCCGGTTCCCGCCTCCTTCCCGTATTGACGAACTTCGTTACAATGTACCTTATTAAGGTGAATTAAAATGCAGCCTTATAAATGAGCAAAACGTTCGGATGTTAAACGCACTATTTACGCGTGGCTGGGAGCAGGTGTAGATTTCTTTCGTACCAACTAACATTTGGAAAATACTAATATTTTAATGAATTCGAAAATTTACGCCAGAACCACTTTACACATGATTTACACAAAAATTCGTTCTGCTCGTCTTTCATGAATGAGACCCAATGTGAGTCTAGCCCAGTGTTGCCAGATTGGAAATGTCCAATTATCGTACCAGAAGCTCAAAATGATCGTATTTGGAACAAAATTATCATACACGCCTTTTTTTTTTATAGGTAAATGAACTAAATTAATAACTATTGATTTTTACAACGGAAAGAATCAATACTGAACTAACTTAAGCTGGACAATCACACTATTTTAGCAGCTGTATAGCCAATGTTACCTCTATCTCTGTAAAGCTATACTTTGACACAATCTGCATTGTAAAAAGAGCTGTGTAAATAAAGGTGACATGACAAATCAAACGTACAGAATACAGCTATTTATCTATAGACCAACAACTTTTTGACATGAACTGCAAATTACCACAATACATAAATAATTAGACGTACCTTAGTGAGAAACAACTGACCTAAGCGCCGCGGCAAGAAGGTTAACTTGAGCTCGTGAGAGAGAGTCATTCTCCATGATGATTGGCCGAGAAGAAGTAACATGAGATGAGATGGAAGACGTGCCTAACAAAGTTCACATTCTCCTTACAATCACGACGTAGTGGATCCACCTGGGATCCACACAGCTAGATCAATGAACCGATTATAACGACCATCATTTTAAGTGACACAAAATACTGAAATTATCGTACATTATGGGATTTTTTTTTCATTATTGATCGTACATCGTACAGAGGTCAAACTTATCGTACAAATACGATAATTATCGTACGTCTGGCAACACTGGTCTAGCCTCTCTTTTTATATGCCAGACTCCACCCCTTTTGGCATAATTCATTAAGAGGTAAGTATTATACATTGGACATTTTAAATCCTTCACAACACTCATTAAATCAACCTTAAACAATAATTCTCACAGGTAATTCAAATAAATATATTAATAATCCTCAATAACACAGAAACACGTAAACTTTCAACACATATTTTACACAATCTCCCCCCACCACACACAAGACAATGGTTTAGCTGGCTTCCGGTTGCGCTGCGCCGGCGCGACCAACCGTTACGTCATAATCATGCGCCCTCCGTGTGCTCTGTTTGGCCGACGCAGCGTTTATCCACCAAAAGACCGACTAAACCCAGACAAACAAACAATCAAACAAAGACAAAACACAAGACACGGACAATATGTGTGTGTAAAATGATCGGGCATGAGACTGGGCTAAAGAGAAATGTGATGTGGAGGAATTTCCATGAGCCATCGGCCCGGCGTGTGCACCCGCTTTGCCGACGGCAGAAACAGCAGGTAAGGAGAGGGAAATGGAGAGTGAATGGGGTATGTATTCAGGTGTGTGTGTGTGTGTGCATGCGTGTCCAGCGGGAAATGTCTACTTTATCACAATAAAGGACATGAAAGTATATGTAAAATCCAGAAAGGCAGTTTTATCTGTCTGTCTGTCTGTCTAAATATGTGACCCCTGCTGGCAAAATGAGTCCAACAAAAAATGACTGAGCTACACCTGTTTGAAATCGATAGAGTCAGCAAAGTCCATTTTGAGAAAAAATCAAGTTAAAGTTTTCTGAAGGTTCCAAAACAATATCACCTAGCAACCATACCATAAATCCCTGGTAATACCACCAAATTTGGCACAAACAAAGTCAAAACACATATCTATCCATATAATATACATTCAACTTTTTTACCAAGATTTAACAATTAAGATTATTGTAACAGACAGTCTATATATAAGACCTACTGTATCACACGGATCTAATATAATGTTACACATCAGATGTTTTTCAGTTAACCAAACGTTCACTTAAGACATAACAGAAAATGTTTGCATGAATACTCGCAAAGACAGATTTTTGAAATACTGTAATTCTGTGTATATGTTTATGTATCAGGATTGCGTGCTCTCTGAGGCATCTTTGTAGACGAGGGTGTAATGAACTCAATTTTGCACCAAGATTCACAGGTCACATATTTTACCTTAATATGTTGCTCATCAATTATTATGGTACATTGTATATGGTATTTGAGTCATTTTCAATGGGGTTTACAGTTATTACAAACTTTTTAATAAAATGTAGGACATGAATGGCATCTAAATACATTTATTTTATCATAAATTATGGTCTCATTAAAGAAAAAAAAAGGGGGGGCATTTTCATGGGGCACTAAAGTGTACTCATGAATGTAATGGAAGCAATAGTACAACTTGCAGCCAACAACTAGGTGTTTTTTGGAACTGTCAGCACCAAACACACCTGTAGTAAAAGGTGATGAAAACTTAAAGAGTAGATTGCATTCCAGTTACATAACCAACACCTTTCCCCACAGCTCCTATTAACTTCCGAGGAAACAAAATGAACTTGCTATTTTTTCCTGTAGCTCTTTGCCAGCCAGCAAACAGGTTTAAGTTTGAAACACTTACACGTGGTGCATTACAAATTAATGGAGCTTGTGGCGAGTTATGGTCATTAGTGGAATAGCAGGGAGTGGAAATGAAGAAGAGAAGATGGACAAAATCACACGCAGCTGGCTGGCAGCACTGCACTGAACTATAAATCTTCGGGTCCTCCCTTGCCTCTCTGACCACGGCACATTTCTTATGGTATTGGCCTTCTAATTTCATGGACCAATTAGTAAATGACGATGTCCTGGGTGAATTCTATTCCTGTGCCACACTAAATGTACAGGTTTTTGGTCATTCTTTTACTTGCACCGTTGTAGGCTGCTTTCATACTTGGTCTAAACTTGAATTCCCCCTCCCTTCACCTCCACAGGTCTCTTGTCACATTGTAACATTTGGTTCTGAACGGATATACTTTTGCATCTTTGAGTACTAATGGCAGCTCTTTACCGCTGTAGCTAGGTAACGACTCAGGAGGAGAAGGTGCCAGCTTTAATGTTGTCACTGTGTCTGTTGCGGATGCACTGCAAGAGATGCTAAGAATGTGAGCTGCTCACAAGCGGCTATATCTATGAAGACAAGCAGCAACAAGAAATGCATTATACTCTGCTATTTCAATTTTACGGTCTATGTAAGTCATCCTGGATTGCATTCATGCAATTTCGAACTGTACTAGAGTCCACATCATGAACTATACCAGACCACTGTTTCATACATGCTACACAATAAACTAATATTATTTTGTAGCAATCAAATAGTTTATTTAATAAAAAACAAGCATAATAAAATAAAACATGCTAATATTATTTATTATACACATTTATAGAATATTTGCTGTTTCTCAAACGTTTGGGGTCAGTAAGATTTTTTATTTTATTATTTTTTCAAATGAATACTTTTATTCAGCAAGGAGGAATTAAACTAATCAAAAGTGACAGTAAAGACTTGTACATAGTTACAAAAAAAATATATATTTATTTTGAACTTTCTATTCATCAAAGAAAAATGGTTTCTACAAAAATATTAAGTGTTTAACTTTATTATTAATAATAATAACAATCAGAAATGTTTCTTGAGCTTCAAATCAGCATATTAGAATGATTTCTGAAGGATCATGTGACACTGAAGACTGGAGTAATGATGCTGAAAATTCAGCTTTACTATCACAGGAATAAATGACATTTTAACATATATTCACATTGAAAAAAGCCACTTTAAATTGTAATAATACTTCACAGCATTACTGTTTTTAATAAAATAAATGCAGCCTTGCTGAGCATGAGAGAATTCTTTCAAAAACATTCAAAAATCTTATATTAAATTGGACAGCACACTTTTACTGCAAGCATTCTGCAGTAATCTTCCTCTATGTAGTTTTCATTTTATTTGTATTATTATTATTATTATTATTATATTAATTTCCTGATTCAATAAATCCCACAACTGTAGTTACATTGGGTGTGAGTCAGTAGGTGGCTTGTAACGTTCGGTCAGAGTAGATCTTAATTACAAATAT
This sequence comes from Megalobrama amblycephala, assembly GCF_018812025.1. Classification (NCBI taxonomy): domain Eukaryota; kingdom Metazoa; phylum Chordata; class Actinopteri; order Cypriniformes; family Xenocyprididae; genus Megalobrama; species Megalobrama amblycephala. The sequence goes on from NC_063050.1 coordinate 19,441,545, forward strand.
AAGACTGGAGCTTATGTTGCTAAAAGATGAAACTTCTGTCAGTCACTCAGTCAGTCACTTTTCCCAAAACAAAAACTTTCAAGAAACAGTAAGGCATGATGAAATCCTATGCTATTTGACTCCTCCATTGGCTGCTGCATCCATAAGCCACAAGCTTCTCATGCATCAAAATGCATCTCACCAACACTTCTTTGGACATACTGGTGTCTTTGTGAATCTGAATTTTTTAGATTTGTCCTCTACAGGACTTTCTGTCACTGGTTGCCACTCTGCTTAATGGACTTTCATAGAACTACCGTAATCTCTTCAGCTAGCTGGCTTTCTGCAAGAATGGATTCTTAGCTGCAACAAGCCCTTTCCAGTCCACTTCTTAAAAGTCTTCTCATGGGTGAAGTGTGCACCTTGCTGCTGGATGGCTCCCAGATGCTGAGCAAGCACTTCAATGGATTCTCACTATCCCTTAAGGAAGTGACCTTTAAGTATTGCAATAGCTTTAACCATAATTTGTTTGGGTGGTCTAAGCTAGGCATATATGCATGTCACTGTTTCAAGTGAAGAATAATCTTTCCCTTTCATCCATTTAATGTTAAACATGACAAGGGCTTAGATTAAGATAGGATTAAACCTTAGTTAAAAAAGGACATTTAAGTAGCTTTTATAGACATGCCTTAGAAAAAAGAAAGAATGAAAGAAAAAAAAAAACTGAAAACATAAAAAGGCTTACACTGGCTCTAGTGCTAATGTGGTACTAGAGGAATTACTGAGGCAAATCATTACTGTAATACTGTAGATACAGACTATTTCATCACACACACACACACACACACACACATGTTGGTTTGTTTTTGTGAACTGTGGGGACATTCCATATGCGTAATGGTTTTTATATTGTACAAACCATATTTTCTATCGCCCTACACCAACCCTACCCCTAAACCTACCCATCACAGGAAACTGTGCACATTTTTACTTTCTCAAAAAAACTCATTCTGTATGATTTATAAGCCTTTTGAAAAATGGGGACATGGGGTAATGTCCTCACAAGTCACCCTCTCCTTGTAATACCTATGTCACACCCATGTCATTATACAAATTTGTGTCCTAATATGTCACAAAACCATGCACACACACATACCCCCCATCCATTGACTGAGCACATCCCAACCTGGTCTCATAACGAAAACGTACCCGTGGGCACGTTTTCGTGAGTCGCAAAATACGTACCAGTGAGTACATATCGCTGCAGTTTCGATGCGAAATGTCCACTGAGCGGCGCTAAAAGCGTTCTTTTTTTTTGTTGCCGGAGCAGATAATAGGGTGAATGCGGTACGTTTTTATGACGTTGCTTTTTAGATGAATAGCAGCGGTTCTCGATTTGACATTTGTGCTCCGTTGCGTTTTAAAATAACTTCCCATCGACACTACGCCTAAACCTACCTGTCGTGTATCACGTGTGATGCGTGTGATGTCATGACGTTGTGAATGGGTACGAGTAAAGACAACAAGTTGAGTTCACCATCGGTCTGTCTCCATTCTGATTTAATTCGATGTCTTTAGCTGGTATGAGCAAAGATATAACAATGGCGACGAGGACAGAAAGTAGATGACTACCAAGTTAAATCTGATTGCGAGTTAATTTAAACCAGAAAATGGATTCTGCCGCATCGGTGCCAAAGTTCGATTGCTACAGTGAACCCGCGACACTGGGACCACGCTGGAAGAGATGGCTGTCGGCATTTGAACTGTTTGCGGACGGAAAAGGATTGCTGTTAGGAGAAGACGCAAATGACGCGACGAAACAACGGAGAAGGGCACTGTTACTTCATCACGCAGGCACAGATTTGCAAGATATATTTTCAACATTGGAGGACACGGGAACCGCGACAGATTATGACGCTGCTGTGGCCGCTTTAAGTGCGTACTTTGTGCCCCGAGTAAACACGGCATTGGCGAGACAGTCCTTCTATCAGATCACGCAAAAACAAGGTGAGACTGTGCAGCAGTTCGTCACGAGACTCAGACAAGCTGCAAAAGACTGTGATTTTGGTGTAGACAGAGATAATCAGCTGCGCGATGCAGTTTTGAGCAAATGCAGTTCGGATTACATCCGGAGAAAACTGTTAGAAGAAGGGACAGAACTAACATTAATGCTTACACTCGAAATTGCACTGCGATGTGAACGTGTGGAGTTACAAATGTCTGCCATGCATGTCAGTCAGCCAGAAGGTGAAAAAGAATCAATACATCGGATTGTGAAAAAAGGGGGAAAATACCAAAAGAGAATTACCAAAACAAGGGGCAGAAAAGAGAGAAAGACAGTGTTATAGATGCGGTAGACTGGATCATTTTGGCCAAAGACCCAACCTGTCCGGCAAGGGGCCAAGAATGCAGAAAATGCAAAGGCGTCAATCACTTTGCTAAAATGTGCAAAACCAAAAATGCAACTAAACAGACAGCAAAATATGTCAGTGGAGAAACTAACAAAATGGCTGATAACCAATATGCATTTGTGGTGAAAGACTGTGACTCAAACAGACATACATTTGCTGTGGGTGGAGTTGAGTTGGACATGTTGATTGATTCCGGGGCCACCAGCAATATCATAGATGAAGCTACATGGGAGGTGTTGAAAAACAGAAGAATTGAGTGCAACTCATACAAGTCTGATAAAAAGCTATATGCCTATGCGTCCAAAGACCCCCTACCCATAAAAGGAGCTTTCACATGTGAAATAAAATGTGGAAAACGGAGCACCAAGGCTGAATTCACAGTAATTGAAGGAAAGGGAGAGCCACTACTGGGTAAAGAGACTGCTACTAAACTAGGAGTACTGAAAGTCGGGGTCAATGTAGCTACAATCAGTGATGTGGCAAGCCGAATTCGAGAACAGTATCCAGCTCTGTTTAAGGGAGTTGGAAAACTTAACACCAAACAGATAAGCTTACACATCGATAACACCGTGACACCAATAGCTCAACCATTACGCCGAACTCCATTTCACTTGAGAGAAGCAGTGGAACGTAAGATTCAGCAGCTTCTAGAGATGGACATTATTGAACCAGTTTCTGACGCCACCCCATGGGTAAATCCGGTGGTGATTGTACCTAAACCTGACAAAGACATTAGGCTATGCTTGGATATGAGGCAGGCAAATAAAGCCATAATTCGAGGCCGATACTCGATTCCAACCGTGGATGAGCTTCTACAGAGTATGAATGGCTCCTCCATTTTTAGTAAGCTTGACCTCAAATGGGGTTACCACCAACTAGAGCTTACGCCACAGTCCAGAGGTATTACCACGTTTGCCATTCATAATGGCACATATCGATACAAGAGACTTATCTTCGGAGTGTCATCAGCCAGTGAGCAATATCAGCATGAAGTTGCATCAGCTCTCGCCGGTATAGAGGGAGTGGAGAATATCTCTGACGACATTATTGTACATGCTCCAACCCAGCAGACACATGATCAGAGACTACATGCTGTCTTACAGAGGCTTGTGAATTGTGGACTGACACTCAATGAGGAAAAGTGTCAGTACAATATGAATAAGCTTGTGTTCATGGGAATGCTTCTTTCGGAAAAAGGGATTGGCCCAACAGCTGAGAGGGTTCGTGCCGTGGTCGAGGCCAGAGAACCAGAGAACGCATCAGAAGTACGAAGCTTCTTAGGATTGGTGGGATATAGTAGTCGTTTCATCCCACAATTTGCATCCATCACTGAACCACTAAGGAGATTAACAAAAAAGGATACTCCATTCAAGTTTGGTGCTGAACAAAAATGGGCGTTTCAAGTCTTAAAGCAGAGGTTAGCTGAGGCCGGAACCCTGGCTTACTTCGATAAGAAAGCACCGACCAAGGTCATTGCAGATGCCAGTCCGGTAGGCATTGGGGCGGTGTTGATTCAGGAACAAAACGGAGAAAGTGTCCCCATATGTTATGTCAGTCGCAGCTTAACTGAATGTGAACAAAGATACTCACAGACGGAACGTGAAGCGTTGTCCTTAGTATGGGCGTGTGAGAGACTCCATCCATACATATATGGGCAAACGTTTGACCTGGTCACTGACCATAAGCCACTTGAAACTATCTATGGACTGCGGTCAAAACCATGTGCTCGCATCGAGAGATGGGTGTTAAGACTACAACCATATGACTTTCGTGTAGTCCACATCCCCGGCAAGCAAAACATAGCAGATTCACTTTCGCGTTTGGTCTGTAGAAAAATAGGAAAACAGGCACATATGCATGGAGCTGAGGAGTATGTGCGATTCGTGGCCGTAAATGCTACTCCAAGTGCACTCACAACACAAACTGTGGAAAAAACATCAGGAGTTGATGAAGAGTTAAGAAAGGTCAGACATGCCATACATAACTGGTTGTTTTGACGAATGCAAATTGTATGCCCACATTGCCAATGAGTTAAGTGTGATTGGACAATTGGTTTTAAGAGGTACACGCATTGTACTACCACAATCGCTCAGAGCAAGAGCTTTAAACTTAGCTCACGAAGGACATTTGGGTATAGTAGGCACCAAACAGAACCTTCGAAGCAAATTATGGTGGCCTGCCATGGATAAAGACGCAGAAAGGCATGTTAGGTCATGCCATGCATGCCAACTTGTGATGAGACCTGATAATCCAGAGCCTCTGAGAATGACCTGTCTACCTGAAGGCCCTTGGCAGGATCTAGCCACAGACATATTAGGTCCTCTGCCAACAGGAGAGTCCATACTAGTGACAGTGGATTACTATAGCCGCTATTATGAGTATGCAATACTCAAGTCTACCACAGCTGATAAAATCATTGACTGTTTGGAGGAGGTGTTTAGCCGTCACGGTCTGCCGTGCACCCTCAGATCAGATTGTGGTCCACAATTTATGTCTAATCAATTTCAACAATTCTGTGAGACAAATGGCATTCAGCATGTGAAGACAACACCAAGGTGGGCACAAGCAAATGGTGAGGTGGAGAGACAGAATGCGTCTATTCTGAAACGCATACGGATTGCTCAGGCGGAAGGCCTAGACTGGAAAAAGGAGCTCCGCAGATATGTGGCCACCTACAGAGCTATTGAACATAACACTACGGGGAAGAGTCCTGCTGAATTGCTTTTCAGGAGGAAAATCAGGGGGAAACTTCCTGATTTTACCATGCCGCGAAATGATCAGGAAGTAAGGGATCATGATGCTGAGCAAAAAGGTAAAGCTAAACTTTATGCAGACCACCGCCGCGGGGCAAAGCACTCACAGCTGGATGTGGGAGATCAGGTTCTGGTGAGACAAGAAAAGATAGACAAACTGACAACTGCATTCAGCCAAGTTCCTTACACCATCGTGTCCAGAAAGGGAAATTCCGTGACCATTGAAGATTCAAAGGGAGCACAATACAAAAGGAACACAACGTTCGTGAAAAAATTCTTCAGCGAGAATGCAAAAGACAGTCCTGTTGAAATGGAAAACCAAGCAGAGTCAGAACCAGTCAAATTAGAGACAGAGAAAACTGGGCAAATGACTTCTAACAAAATGCATACCCAGAGTACGCCACTAGGTGGTGTAGTGACTCCTCGTGAGAGACCACAGAGGCTAATCAAACTGCCAGAGAAATTTAAAGATTTTATTATTGAGTGATCCTGTTGAGGAAATAACACATACTCAGTTGTAATGTATATATATTTCTTTCAATTGTGTTCACGTTAGGTACATAAAGGGTACATTTAAAACATGTTTGAAATCAATATGTCCTCGGTTAAGAGAGATATGTAAGAGGAAGTTTACCATTGCAAAAGAAGAGATTTATGTTATGGCATTTTGATATGTCATATTGTTTATGACAGTTGAATAAGTTTACAATGTTTTCTATGTAATCTCCAAGGATATGTTTAATTCCAAGCGAAAGGGAGATGTCGTGTATCACGTGTGATGCGTGTGATGTCATGACGTTGTGAATGGGTACGAGTAAAGACAACAAGTTGAGTTCACCATCGGTCTGTCTCCATTCTGATTTAATTCGATGTCTTTAGCTGGTATGAGCAAAGATATAACACTACCCGATAGTGTTAACAAAAGCAAACGTGACGTAAGAAGCATCTGCGATCATACTGTTTTACAGCTCGTTTAGATCTCTCTTTGAGCTCTCTTGTTACCGTCCGTCGCCTTTCACGGGATTCGTACCCAGGCAGGGGGGAGTCGACTCCTTGTCATAAATTCAACTCCATATCGGCTGAGCTACCGAGCAAGCTTGGTTGCGGCCAAAAAAAGCGAAATGCGTAGAGCCGGAAAGTCCAAAGTACGTTCGTTTACAAATCGGGCACTCTGGTAAGAAGCGTTTTGAAGTCGTGACATGATATTGCGCGAGGAGACGTCAAAACGAGTCTTTATGAATCCATAATCCGACCCCGGATTATGTGTGAAAACGAGCCAAAGCGCTCATTGACGTTTTACCGGCCTCTAGCGTTCATTTCTGTTGGAAACTGCAGCCAGACGTACGCGCTGGTATGTAATTTTGTGTCTCGCGAAAACGTGCCCATGGGTACGTCTCTCCCATGAGACCAGGTTGGCACATCCATCTACTTTTTTTTTTTTTTTTTTTTTTGGTGGAACAATAACTAAAGCAGAAATACAAAGAAATTTAAAACCATGGAAAATACTTGCATACATGCCCTAAACATGTGTGAACTGAGAGATATTTGTCTTACACTTCTCAACAGATGTACTGAGGGTACAGAGTTGGTGACACCAAGCTGCTCCTGTTTGCGTAAGTAAATGTCAGCCTTGTCTACAGTCCCTATGTGGTCTTTGATGGCAAACTGTGATGACAGCTTTAGAAATGTAGGCAAAAATGTAGGAATAATACAGGGAGTGACAGAGGAGAGGTGACAGAGGTTGAACAGAAAGCATGTGAGCAATACAGCATCAAGTGACTGCCACCGTGTGTTACTGAGACCTACAGCTTCAGAAAAGTGAAGATTCTGACATGGTGTTAAATTGAATTAGATAAGAAAATGCACATTCAGTTTCTATATATATATATATACAGTCCCCTCCAAAAGTATTGGAACAGTGAGGACTATTCCTTTATTTTTTCTGTAGACTGAAAACATTTGGGTTTGATATCAAACAATTTATATGAGACAAAAGATCAACATTTCAGCTTTTATTTCCAGGTATTTACATCTGGATCTGATACACAACTTAGAAGATATAACCTTTTGTTTGAACCCACCCATTTCTCATGTGACCAAAAGTATTGGAACATGTGACTGACAGGTGTGTTTTGTTGCCCTGGTGTGTCCTATTACATTGATTATTCAAACAATAAATAGCACTAAATGTCTGCACTCAGTTTCAGATTTGGGTTTTGCCTGTGCAGACTGCATTTATAGTTAGACGTGTAACCAACATGAAAACCAGAGAGCTGTCTATGGGTGAAAAACAAGCAATTGTGAAGCTGAGAGAAGATGGAAAATCAATCAGAGCCATTGCACAAACATTGACCATAGCAAGTACAACCATTTGGAATGTCCTGAAGAAGAAAGAAACCACTGGTGTACTAAGTAACAGACCTCGAATGGGTAGACCAAGAAAAACATCAGCTGTTGACGACAGAAACATTGTGAGAGCTGTAAAGAAAGACCCTAAAACAACTGTTAGTGACATCAGCAACAACCTCAAGAGGGCAGGAGTGAAGGTATCACAGTCTACTGTCCGCAGAAGACTTCATGAACAAAAGTACAGAGGCTACACCAGAAGATGCAAACCTCTCATTAGCAAGAAGAATAAGAAGGCCAGGCTGGAATTTGCCAAAAACTACAGAGACAAGCCTCAAACATTCTGGGGCAAAGTTTTATGGACTGATGAGACAAAGATTAACCTCTACCAAAGTGATGGAAAGGCTAAAGTTTGGAGAAAAAAAGGATCTGCTCATGACCCCAAACATACAAGCTCATCTGTGAAACACGGTGGAGGTAATGTCATGGCTTGGGCTTGCATGGCTTCTTCTGGGACGGGCTCATTGATCTTCATTGATGATGTAACACATGATGGCAGCAGCAAAATGAACTCTGAAGTGTAAAGAAACATTTTGTCTGCCAATTTACAGAAAAATGCAACCAAACTGATTGGGAGATCCTTCATCATGCAGCAAGATAATGACCCAAAACACAGTGCCAAAGCAACAAAGGAGTTCAAAAAGTGGAAGGTTTTAGACTGGCCAAGTCAATCTCCAGACTTAAACCCTATAGAGCATGCATTTTGCCTGCTAAAAAAGAGACTGAAGGGAGTAACCCCCCAAAACAAACAACAACTGAAAGAGGCTGCAGTGGAAGCCTGGAAAAGCATTACAAAAGAAGAATGCAAAAGTTTGGTGATGTCAATGGGTCATAGGCTTGATGCAGTTATTGCAAGCAAAGGATTTTCAACTAAATATTAAGTCTTATTCACTTGAATCTATTTTAAGTTAATCTGTTCCAATACTTTTGGTCACATGAGAAATGGGTGGGTTCAAACAAAAGGTTATATCTTCTAAGTTGTGTATCAGATCCAGATGTAAATAAAAGCTGAAATGTTGATCTTTTGTCTCATATAAATTGTTTGATGTCAAACCCAAATGTTTTCAGTCTACAGAAAAAATAAAGGAATAGTCCTCACTGTTCCAATACTTTTGGAGGGGACTGTATATATATATATATATATATATATATATATATATATATATATATATATATATATATATACACTGTGAAATATGCTACCTTAAAAATGTGAGTGAACTCAACTAAACATAAGTTAACTCAACTTGAAGATAACCTTTGTTTCAAGTCACAAATAATCAAAACAATGGATTACTTTAAGTTGAATTTTTAAAAACTTATAAACTTGAAACCCAAAACTTGTCATGACAAATGGAGTTAAAGAGAAGAAATAACTTAATGGTGCTGTAATAGCGCAGTTTTATACCAAGGTGTTCATTCTCGTCTGTACTTGTGTTCTTGTGGACTTGTGAAACGTCATCAGTCACTGCCCAAGTACTGTTCCAATTCAAAGTTCACACCTAGCCAAGTTCAGTTCAAATCCCTGGATGTGTTCTTGATCTGCCCCTTTTATCGAGGATGCATCAAGAGGTGACTTGTGCGGACTTGAGACAGCCAGATAACCCAGAATGCATCTCGCACTAACCAGCCAGCGTCAATAGCAGAGGAGAAAATGTGTGTAATTTAAAAATACTTATGTTATGATGTCACGAAATGTAGTTTTAAGAGTTTTTCATGTGAGAATGTACTGGTTTAAAGCTCAAATTTGTGGTTTATTGATAAAGATAGGGCCTATTTGAAAATTTCATCTGACATTTTCATAGTTTTGAGATCCAGGCGATCACCGGATGTTCAGTGCTTATGTACCCAGCCAAGAACAGCCTTACCTCGACTAGTTATTCTGACGTTTGCAGCTGGCTCTGATGTCTCTGTAGTGGTTAAACATGTCTTGTGTATATCTAACAGGCGATCTTTGGTCTCATTAATCTATAATTTGTTTCCTGGCAAATCATTTTGGCTGAGGACAAAGTGAAGTTTTGTAACTTTATATATTTAGGCTATTTAACTTTACCATTGTAGCCCTAGTTAATAGTGCGCTGACTTTGTACGTTTGACTGAATTGTTTGCTAGTATTTTCAAAGTTGCTTTAAAATGTCTGTAAATTATTAAAAAGCAAAACAAGTGAATCAATTATAACCTGAAGGCATTTCTTCCTGATTTCATTATTGCACTATAAACTGTCACATCCAGTCTAGATTTTACCTTTTACCTTTACTTTTTTTTTTTTTTTGGATTTTCTTAGTATGCCTCTCAGCAGGGTCTCTACTCTTGTTCTCTCTATTTATAACACGTACACTTTTCTAGCAGTTATTATCCAAGATGACAAAGGCTAAATGACAGCTCCCACCTCTAAGAGAACTGGTCAGGTAAAAAATAAATAATAATACCGAAAGGTCAGTGCACAGATGAAAAAGCAACGTGCCTGTTGGAGATCTGGGGCCGTATTCACAAAACATTTTATCTTACCACTAAGAGTTCTCCTAAATAGCAGTAAAAGTTCTTAGCTAAGAGTTTTCTCTTAAAGGTCCCGTTCTTCGTGATCCCATGTTTCAAACTTTAGTTAGTGTGTAATGTTGTTGTTAGAGTATAAATAAAATCTGTAAAATTTTAAAGCTCAAAGTTCAATGCCAAGCGAGATATTTTATTTAACAGAAGTCGCCTACATCGAACGGCCAGTTTGGACTACATCCCTCTACTTCCTTCTTTAATGACGTCACTAAAACAGTTTTTTGACTAACCTCCGCCCACAGGAATATGCAAGAGTTGCGTTTGTAGAGTGTGTTTGTCGTCATGTCGTCGAAACGCTGTTATTTTCATCCCGCAGTCCAATCACCGGGTCTGATTCCGGCTCAAATTGATAGGGTAAAATTAAAGACATGTTTACAATAACACTGAGCGCGTGCATCTCCACGTTATGGTAAGAGGCGTGACCTTTCCGGGCAAGGTGCGCTAAACTGCTGTCGAATCACAACACAGGAACCGCTGGCACAATCAGAACTCGTTACGTATTTCTGAAGGAGGGACTTCATAGAACAAGGAAGTCATCAGCCCGTTTTTATGACAGTGGAAACAGCGGTATACAGATAAGTAAATTATGTGAAAAATACTGTTTTTTTTACACGCGAAACATGAACACATGTTATATTGCACACTATAAACACAATCACAGCTTCAAAAAACCACGAAAAACGGGACCTTTAAAACCTATTCACAAAGCTGCTGAGACAAACTTTTACTAAGGAATAGACAGAAGTCTTAAGCTAAGAGTAAGGGCGGGGTTGACCTCGTTGCTATGGAGTAAACACACAGTGATTGGCTGAAGTCAGCGATTTAATCATTAAAATATTGTAGAATGAGGTGTCATGTTTCCATATTAAAATAAAGGTTTTAAAATACAAATGTTGCCCTATTCAAATTTTTTTTATTTATTTTTTTATAAAAATGTTGCCATATTCAAATAAAGGTTTTAAAATGTAGGCTATGTGTCACTAATTAAACTAGTATATACAGTTGATCTCAACAGAATGCAAAATGCAAGTGATAAATTATGTTTTATAAACAAAGTTTGGGAGGAACACTTTTAAACAGCTCGAATCAAATCAGCTCGAGAGGAGGAATTATACAGTATACACAGACGAGAGCCGACTCGCCTATAGTTACTTCAACAGTTTTCTGCATCCCTCCGCCACCCCGTTCCTCACTCTCGGCTGGGGATATGGGGAGAACTTTGGGTTTGGGCTAAATTTCAAGCTCGGAGCCCTCAATCCCCTTGGACAGTACACCAAATATGCTTTTTTTTTCATTTGTTCACATTTACAATCATTTGTAAATGTGAACTCATGAAAACCACTGCCACAGGTAATCAGACAATATTTATTTGTTAAAGATTTATTTTTGGCATCTCATTGTAGATTCAAATCTATAAATCAAAATTTATGAAGAAAAGGTTTAGCACCCAAGGCTCTATCGCTATTGGGTCAATGGTGTTCAGTGTCTTTGGGTGGATTAGGACTGTTTGTGATTTGGTCTTAGTGACTTAGGAGTCCTCTTGACTACTCCTAACATTTCACAGACTTAGGAGCTAGTTTTAGCGCTAAAATGCTTTGTGAAATACTCTTAGAGCAAAAATTTAGGACTCCTAAAATTAGGACTGACACGCCCATTATTTTTAAGAGTTTCTCCTAAATTGGCAAGTTAGGCGCTACTTTTAGCCTTAATATGTTTTGTGAATACGGCCCCAGAATTCTAAATACTCTCCGAAAGCAGAAATGTATCTAGCAAAGGCAAGAAACATCTTCTTTTAATAATAAGCCCCATTGCAGTAGATATAAATATGGGAATAATGCATTGATATTTTTCTTAATGAAATATAATTCACCATTTTAAAGCCCTAATCATGTCACCCTAAATTACACATAATTATTACGTCATAAAATCTTAAGTGTTGCATTAGCCTCATGCTGTAACATACGCAATCCTGAATCTGAGCAACCATAAACACATTTAAGGAAAATTAAAGAGGAAACCAGACACAAAATAAATAGCAAACTTGCCATGCAATTTAACAACACACTCCAAATAGACATTACACCCGAAGAGCCTGCATTGATTTAAAATCGCTAAAGAAACCCCCCTTATTTATCAATGTTTCTGTTACATGCTCTAACACTTTTCATTTTTGCTGCATTTTACCCACAATACACCATCTGCTAAGCTCACAACACAAGCACACTATTTTCTCAGTCCAACCCAAGTGTTATTCCATCTGTCTCCTAGGCAATTTTTTCCATAAAGCAATAACACTTCATAGAGACCCAACTTTAATTCTAGCTGTACATGTTTTATTTTAGGGTGCAATCGAGTTGCAGGTGTGCGGCTGCATTCTTTAGAGATTCAACAGGCGTACGATCGCATCCACCTGTCTTTTTCATCTGCATCATCCACAGAAAAAAGCTGGAAAACTTCACAGATGCAACAACTTCTCAAGATTATTTATATCTGTTGCTTATTAGTTAACACAAGCACAGCTTTGCCTCTATGAGTAATGTTGTATGGCACAGTGACTGCTGTTGTCTTGATCATCACTATGCAGTTTATCCTAATTAAAGGGATATTCTGGGTTCACGACAGCATTTGAGGAATAATGTTAACCATAAAAGGAATTGACTACCCCCCACACCCATTTTTAAGTACTTACAATGGAAGTGAATGGGGCCGATATTTGAAATATTTAATGTGAAGCTTGTAATTTTATAAAAAAACGTTTTTGAAGCCAAAAAAAATGCATCCATCCATCATAAAAGTATTACATACAGCTCCAGGGGATTAATAAATGCCTTCTGAACTGAAGTGATGGGTTTTTGTAAGAAAAATATCCATATTTAAAACTTTATTAACTAATAACTAGCTTCCGGCAGATGGTCGTAAACATCGATTTGCAATGGAAGAGTGAACTCTGATCCAACGCATGACGTAATGATGAAAGCGGACGCGCAGAGGATAGAGCTAAACAAAACACCGGTCACGAATTAGAAGCCTTTAATGATAATTTTTAAAGAAAAATGTCAGAGAATTTCGATATTAGAGAAGAGGAGCTTAAATTTGTTGCACAGCCCAATTTGTTCGAACTGCAAGAGGCGTCTAAGCTTACGGTACTCCTACATCCTGTGTCATACATCGCGTCAAGGGGTTACTCATTTGGCAAAAGTCGACTTGCACACTATGCATACGGTCATCCACCGGAAGCTAGTTATTTGCATTTATAAAGTTTTAAATATGGATATTTCTCTAACAAAAATGCATTATTCGCTTAAAAATGTATGGATTATTTTTTTATAAAAATCTGCCCCCAAACCCCACCCCCCACCCCTTGGAAAAGCAAGGATATTTTTAAATATATGTTCATCTGAAAGAAGACATACACCATATACACCTAGGATGGCTTGAGGGTGAGTAAATCATGGGATAATTTTAATTTTTGGTTGAACCTACCCTTTAAAGATACCAATTATCACTAAACTTCCTGAAATAATTGATACCTCTGCAAAATTTCTTTGACTGTATTTATCTTATGTAGCAATGCGGATGTAAGCCATTTTCTGTGATTGTGTGCATTTTTTATTCATTATAGCCACTACAGTAAATAATAAATTGCAGTAAATGGTCAAATAACTTGCACTACAAACCAGTGATGTTTGATCACGATAATAAATGAAAATAATATGATAACAAATAAGTTTATAAAATCAATCAACAGTTTTTGTAAAGCTAAAATAACTGGAAGAGGATGAGAGCGGAAGCCTCGACACAAAAGTTACAATAGCCACGCCTGTTCTTACATCAAGAATAAGGTATAGACATTTAATGCAGACGTGTGCAGCCGGTATCACATTTGCTTATGTCAGACACACAAGTAAATGCACTGAAACATGCTCTCAGATGGCTCTCAGTGGATGTGATGCCATCTCAAGCCCTATAATTAAAGTGTGACGTGTGGTTATGCTAGTGTCAATCATTTGTAATCTGTACAGCCATTAAGGGGCGAACTTGTCAGAGCGATTGATCTGCGGCGCCTCTCAGACGCTGTTTTATTCTCCGGCAGTGAAAAGGCCGTGGCATTTGATTGACAGCGTGTCTCTGCCTGCGTAACAACTCACTAGCTAATGTTCACACTAAAAGCAAAAGTCATCTTTCTCTGATAATCATGGACTGGTTCCACCAGAGATGTTATGTGTATGTCACAGTTTAAAATGGGAAACTTTAATAGTTGTATATAGATGGCTGAATGTGGAGTACCTTGACGGATGAGGATGCGGTGTTGTTTACTGGCTTATACAACATCAGGACTCAACAGATGTTGCTCGAAATGTGGCAAGCTAATACTACCGATGATATGATGATATTGTCAATCAAATGAAGTATTCCTTTTTAAGGGGATGTAAATAAACTGAAAAGGTGAAAATGCCAGACTTTCTTTAAAATCAGCATTTCTCAAATGATGGTTTGTGATCCAGTGATTTACTGATCTATTCTGAATGGATAATACAATAAATATTGTATACAGCTCACAAAATAACTGCCAAAGCATTAAACATGCAAATATATAACTGATTAAATAAATTAATTTGAGTATTAATATTTATGTATATGCAAGTACATACATTAATACTACTCAAATTAATCCTTAGATGCATGAATTTTTCGCCAGTCATTATTACATGTCAGGGTCTTTAGAAACCCGGATCGAACATGGATGGAACTCTAACTGCTGCAAAAGTATAAATCTCTCCTCATATTGTGGCATCGTGAAAGGTAGGGTATCACCAAAGGGTGGATTGCTTCACAAATCGAGTCCAGACAGAGATCAAGCAACTGGTTTCTTTTTAATCATCAACTCAAAACTTAAAAATTTTCATCATCATTAGACATTATATTATACTTCTCTGACTGAACTAGCAAGGAGATGTTGGAGTCAATGAGAAAGCTGGTAAGTTCAAGTAAAGTTTGGCACATTCAGTTAGACCATGTAACCTTTATTAATAGATACTTGTATACTATTTTCTCTTTACAGGTTGAATGTAAACCTGAGTAAACGCAGCTACTTTAATGATTATTTCTAAGTTTACTGAGCGATGTAAACTGCTGTCATCCACGTCACATCATTGCTCTAACTGACGTTACCAGAAGAATCCTTTCAGTGTCTGGAGTGAACTTATGTAAGTAAAGCAAAACATTTCAGATTTTTTTTTTTTCTTATTTGCTTTTGTAAGGATATCTTAATGAAGAAAATGTAGGGCAACAATGTTAACATTACCTACCTTTTTTTCCCCCATCATCGCAGTCCTACATTTTATAAGTGTGTTGCTGCTTTTTGTTAAGCACGCTGATCTGAGAAATGTGATTTTTTTTTTTTTTTATATATATATATATATATTACTACATTCATGTGAATAAAATAGCAGTAGCTTTATCCTTTACAATCTTTCTTTATTTGCAGGCTGAGCTGGATGCTTACTGAAGAGTGAGCTTCAACACTTCAGTTAACTTCAGTTGAGCTGAAATGCAAGCTGTGTGATGTCTCCTCAGATAACTGGACACAGACTTGACTATCTTTTCTACATCCATTGTTGGTTATACACTTGTGTGTTTTTGGTTTTCTAGGTTTGTGCAAAGTTACACCATATCACTGAAAACGGCACGCATCAACAAGATTTCAGAGACTCTGCGTGACATTTTAAATGTTTATGATCTTCAGGTGAGTTGAAATTTGTCAACACTACCTCCATCACTGTCTTCACTGTATATAGAATAAAGTTGGCTTGCTTGTTTAACAAGGTAATTTTTGCTTGACTTCGAAGGGTGTGCATGATGTCAACATGAAACGCACTCTAGCCCTCCATGCTCCTCAGTGTACCTGTGTGAGGAGGACCCACATTTTTTTAAGACTTGAAATGTAAGTATTCACTGCATTAACAGAATTGCTGGTATCGGTAAATGTAACTGTCTACTTTTAGTCTACTGAGTGAAACTTACAGTTGGACCCTCTATGCTTATTTCAGGAGGTGGGAGAGCCAGACATCACTGATTTTGTCATTGTGTTCAACGAAAGTCCTTCAAGCACTGCAGTTGTGATAGAAGATGATCTTCAGTTTTGGCATGTTCAGAAGCACTTGTTCACACAGTCACAGGGTTCTAAAAATAAAAGACTAATCTTCAAAAAAATCTTCAATTGTACAGCTGAAGGTTTATTTTATTTATTTTTTGTTATTGTTGTTTGTTTGTTTGTTTGTTTTTTGAGTTAGTATTTTTATGTAATGAAGTACTGCAGTGGTGCCCTATCCTGTTCCTGGAGATACCTGCCTGCAGAGTTCAGCTAAGTTATTCAGCTAATTATTTTGCTAAGTACAAAATGTGTTTAACAGCAAAACTTACCAATGTGTTGAAAACATTTTTTTAAGTTTGTCTATACTTATTAAATTGTACAGTCTGTGTATAAGTAAATACCGGTGTATAATTTTTCAAAATTTGGTAAATATTTTATTAAAATAATTGTATAACAACTGCTGTTATTTGATGTAATATAGTTTTGTAATTGTTTTGTAAATAAAATGTTTTCATGTCAACCAGATCAAGTGAGTTTTTTACAAATGGACATATAATTGCTTTCAAAATAATGTGATGTTTGTATAGATTTAAGTAATGTTATTTATGTATTATATAATTAAAATGTAAGTAAACGTTTTGGCTGGGTATCAAATTTAAATGAAAAATGTATGAACAGTATGTAGATATATAAACGGGGCTGGGCCATTTCTGGCGCGCTGTGCGCATTTGCGACGGCCCGATACCGGCTTGATTCCGGCAGTGTCGGCATGGTAACGGCTGCTGCGTCTGGCCCAATTGATTCGGCCCAAAATCAGGCAGTGAGTACACAAGCATCCGGCTGTTACATGTACACTTGCTGTTTTGGACTCATTTTGGACTTGTTGTTGTTCTATTTCCTGCCACTAGTCATTCACCATGGTAACTGATCACCTCATCATCACATCCAGCTGTGTCTCATCACCCACCTTGTTATCCCATGTACATAAGCCCTGTGTTTCCAGTCATGTGTTGTCCGGTATCATTCATTTATACTTTGGTGTGTGTTCCTGATCTCTCCATTTGGATTTCCTAGTAAAAGACTTGTTTTGAATATATCTACTCGTCGTGTGCTTTATACACCTGGGTTTTGTAACAGAATACCGGACCAAAACAGTTAGACAGATTGCAGCGTGTTGTTTTTTTTGTTTGTTGTTTTCCGTGTCAGTGTTTCACTCTTCGTTCCCGTCATGATGTACACACCCGCATTTCTGTTGCTCTGCTTTGAGCAGAAGGACCGCTCCCTCGAGGCACATTTGGACGATTTTTTGTTCCTTGCCGGACAGCAGCCTTTGCAACTTTCTGTATGCCGGCCTCAACACCGCCACCAAAGCGCAGCTGTCCGGGGAAGGACCTCGAGGGAGCTTCCCCGAATACGTGGAGTGGGTACTGGCGTCATGTGGATCATTGTTGACCGTGGATTTCTGCGACAACAACACCAGTCCCACTCCCACTCCCACTCCAGTGCCCGGCCAGGAACCCTCAGACGGCATGGAAAGTCAGCGCGACCCCAGCGAAGACAGAGAGCCCGCCTCCACCGCGATACAGGAGCCAGCGACCAGCGGAACGACTGAGCGTAGCATCGCCGTGGAGACAGAGCCCAGCGTGTCTGACTAGGTGTGTGAGTTTCTAGGTGTGTGAGTTTCTGCTACCATCGCAGAGGGAGTCAGTGAGGAAGACGAGGGTTTGGAATGGAGCCCCGTCCACACTCCCGCCACTGAGAGTGAGTTCCAGGCATGCACCAAGGACTGTTTATTTGGGTTTGGAGAGGATTGTCTACCTCTAAATCCTGAGACCGTCTGCCCTATTTTAGATGAACTGGTCCCACCCAGCCTCCCTCTCCCACCTCCTCTCCAAATCCCTGATAATGACTTTGTTTGTTCTAGTCCCTCTGCTATTCAGCCTGTTCTCCAGCCCACAACCTTGCCTGCTACCCAACCCTTGCTGTCTCACATCACGCCCTCAGCTCTACACCAGCCTCCTCTCAGTGGCGTGGCTACACCTGGGGCCTGCTGTGATCCAGCTTCAGGCAATGAGGATCCTGCGGCTCCGCCTCCGGCCTCAGGTCATCTCGTAACACCTCGACTCATTGTCCTGACTCCTCCGCTGCTGCTCCTTCCACCCTCATCTACAGCAGTGACCATCGAGCGTTCGGCTCCACTGGACTCCCTCGGTCCTGCAACTCCGCCTGGGTCAGACATCACCAGCACATAGCCACAGACCTACGGGTCATTCAAGTTTCTCCGACCCTCGACCCCTACGGCTCCGATTTGCTCCGCCTTCCCTCAGACTCCGCCTCGGCCCTCAGTCATTCCAGCTCCACCTCAGCCCTCCGGTACCCTGCTGCCGCCTCGGGGGGCCGTCGCTGCGACTCCGTCGCGGACTCTGAGACCATCGGCATCACTCCGCTCCTTTGGCTCTCTGTCTTTGCACCAGGATCTATCTACATCGGCTGCGCTGCTTCCACGCCTCGCCAAGGTTGTTTGGAGCGATTCACCACCTCGGCTCCTCCCTCCAGCAATGCAGCCGTGGGTCGCCGTCTTGGCTGTGGCCTGGAGCATCACCTGGACTCCCCTGCTCAAGGCTACTCACTGGATTTTACCACCATCTACACCTCCCTGGACTCCATCTCCTGCACCACCCTGGACTCCTACACTTTGCCGAGTCCTGAGCCCCCTCCTACTCCATCTTCAGCATCCCATCTTCATCTTCCCCTCTCCACGGCGCGAGGACGTGTCTTTCCGGGAGGGGCGATATGTTACATGTACACTCTGTTTTGGACTCATTTTGGACTTGTTGTTCTATTTCCCGCCACTAGTCATTCACCATGGTAACTGATCACCTCATCATCACATCCAGCTGTGTCTAATCACCCACCTTGTTATCCCATGTATATAAACCCTGTGTTTTCAGTCATGTGTTGTCCGGTATCGTTCATGTATACTTTGGTGTGTGTTTCTGTATGTTCCTGATCTCTCCATTTGGATTTACTAGTAAAAGACTTGTTTTGATTATATCTCCTCATCGTGTGCTTTATACACCAGGGTTTTGTAACACCGGCCCGAACGCTGCAGACAGAAGCGGGCCGAGTGGTAAGTCTCCAGCAGGCGAAAATCTAACCAGAACTGGGCAGAGTGTATTTTGCTATCTGGGATGGATCTTCATGGCACTCCAAAAAGCACAAAAGCTTCAAGTGGCCCATGAAAAGAAGAAACAACATCAAAAGGATGCAACACAGAAAAAAAAAAAAAAATCTAAACTTCAGTGATGTAAGTCTGGTGAAGGTCTGCCTGATGTAACATCTTAAATTAACATATCAGTTGCACTACCCAGTCTGAAGGCCAAGATCTCCTTTTTTCAGGTTCAGCAAGGTATGGCTGGAAGTTATGCTAATAGACTCTAAGACGAGGGCATTCATTTTTAAATATTCAACCCATGGGGGGGGATCTCCAAAGAGGAGCTGTTGTACCTATAATATTCAATGCATTGAGAGACACGTTATTCTTCTGTCGCTTTGAAGCAAATTGTAAGGAAAGTTCTTTTGTTTACCAATGAATAGCTGAGACTTTCTCATGTCATGGCAGCTTACTGCTGCTGGTATTGAGTCCTTGTCAGATATTTCACACCATTCGCTGATTCACTGTTGGCCAGTCAATTAGGGGGGCTGGGGAAAGCCCCAGAGAACCGCACAATCCAGAGCCCCATTTCATTTAACAGTGTTCTGTTGTTTTCCACTGTTGTGTAGGCTTGGCTCTTTAAAGATCTGTCTGAGCTACTATAGACTTCACCCAGCACCGTCAGTCTGACAGCATAGAAAGCGATGTTGTAAGCTGCCCTTCAATGCAGATCTAGTACTTGGAATGCAGTAGAGACCGTAAAGCTGAACTTAGAACTAAAGCTGAAAGGAAGAAAATGGTATAAACAAGAGAATGTAGACAAATGGTGAAAACTTGCTGCCCTAGATAAAACCTGGCCTGCCTGTACACAGTGCAAAGACAGGAAATATGGGACTCTGAATGTGTAAATAAGCATTTTCAGAAAGGGTAAATCATAATTGTGTGTGTGTGTGTGTGTGTGTGTGTGTGTGTGTGTGTGTGTGTGTGTGTGTGTGTGTGTGTGTGTGTGTGTGTGTGTGTGTGTATGTATCAATTGTTCATAAGGCAGCATGATGTAAGATGGATGGACGGATTGATTGATTGATTGATTGATTGATTGATTATATTTTTAACAATTTATTTTTGTGGTCTAGAGAGGAAAGAAATTTATATTGGTTTGGAACAGCTTAATAGTTTGGTGAACTATCCCTGTAAGACTTCCATAAATTCATTTTTCACAAATTCATATAGACCCTAAACACTCTGAACATCAACACAAGACACAAATAAAATAAAATAATAAAATAAATCCTGCAAAAATGTAAACCATAATAAATGCATGCAATGCATTCTGAGAACTCATACACCTTAGCCTCGATATAAAAATCTTTATCCTCAGGCTAGTTGGGGCAACCATTTTTTTGCAATATTATTTATCTAATTTATGTTTTTTATGTTATATTTGTGTTTTAATTTGGCCAGGATGCTGGGGTTACATAATCATGTACACAATCACATTTTTTATTATTATTAATTATTTTATAATTATTAATATTTTGGAATTAATTACATATTATTTTAATTAAATTAAAATTAAATTGTATTATTTATTTTTAAGTAAAAAATAGCATTTTTTTTTTTTTTTTTCCCTAAACCTTGGGGGGAACTTGAGGACATGTTCACATGCAAGACACACCAGCTCTGTCTCATCTAATTCTCCCTGTATCTTTCTGGGGAGCATGGTTTGGTACGTTATGAATTCCATTTCTCCTTCCCCCTGATCCTCATTCTCTCACTCTGTTATCCCCTGTCAACCCTCTCTCTCCCTGTCTGTCTCTCTGGGGAGATATTTCCAGCTTTGTGAATGATGCGGGAGGTCAGGGAGCACCTGAGGAGTTATCCACAGGCTTTTACGAGCCGTCCCACGAGGCACCCACCCCAGGGGAGAGGTCAGAGAGCTGGAGAACTACAGAGCTGACAATGTGACTGGGGTTTGAATATGGCCAGTGTGTTTTGTATGCCCACAGAGATTGACTGGAAGTAGTCAGAAAGGTTACACATACACACATATATTGCAAGAACATGCACACAAAAATAGGACATATGTTTGGAAAATAGACTGTAAAAAAAAAAAAAAAAAAAGATGGACAGCACGTCTCCTTTCAGTGTAAAAAAAAAAAAAAAGAAAGCAAAATATCCCAGAAACAGCTGATTACGTATTTCAGAGTCTGATTACGTATTTCAGAGTCTGCACAGTAGTGATCCTGAGATGGAGCCGTGGTATCAAGGTCCCGCCCTCAATCCCACAGACTCAACTGCAAGCACAGCTGTTAATCATGACATTATACCCTGTTTTTATAGAATCAACTAAATAATTAAAACCAACTTATTGGGAAAAAAAACAAACACTTGAACATACATCTGCGTTATGCGTCCCATTCGATCACATGGAGAGGGTGGGGTTTATGACCTATACTGCAACTGCATGTCCTGATTTTGCTGAGTTTGATGCGTTCCTGATGCGTTCCTATCATTTCCCTCTGATTTTTGGGATAACTTATGGGTAGGGTTAGGTTTAGGGTTAGGAATAGGGTTAAGACTACATTTTCAGACTGGAATGTTGTTCCAGGATCAACAAAAATGTTGACCTAGGATCATGTTGAACTCAGCAAAATCAGGTTATGCTACTGCAAACAGCCACTGTGGCCAGTTGCATAAACAGCTTAGATTAGTCTAAAAGTTAGTCATCTAATTATTTTTTTTATTTCAAAACTGCTCATAACTTTTTAAAGTCAGTTACCCGAGGGGCCTTTTACACGAAACGCTTTTCAACTAAAAACGTAAAACTTTTTATGTGTTTTACACAAAAACAGTGTTTTGGGGGCTTGAAAATGCAAACTTTTGAAAATGGGTTTCAAAGTGCAAGATTTTGAAAATGATACCGTTATTGTCTCCGTGTATACTACAAAAACATGAATTTGTGAAAACGGTGACGTCATGCGCATGCATATTACGTGTTAAGTCTATAGGCACGTAGAGATTATTTACAAAGTGACATCGTCAACGACTGGCCTGGCAGCATAATACAGCCTTTTTAATCGTTTTCACGTATCCATGTGAACAGGGATCATTTTGACAATGGGTCGTCTGTATGCAAAAAATGCAAGGAAAGACTTTTCTATTTTTAGTACATCGTTGTTGTGTAAACGCCCTAAAAAGGTAGATCGGTATAATTTGACTTGGTAAAGTAAGACTGATTACCCCTTGGTTAGCTGCTAGTTGGTCAAACTAGTTCTACACAGTCTTAACATAGTGGCGCATAGTTTACGCAACTGGTCCCTGGTCCTTGTATATGATTGGACGAGATGTGTTCCAATAGTACTGCTAAAGAACCCCAAAAGTATTAGTATTAGTTTTGCTTTGTATTAGTTTACACATTTCAGTGAGTCTGGTGGGGATTTTTCAGCAACTCTTTCCGCAGGTTACATTATTTCCAGTAGGAGGTGATCTATGTGAGTCATTAAATCATTTGTTCAAATTATTATTCATTTAGGCAGGCTTTTTTTTTTTTTTTTTTTTTTTGGACAATAATTAAACACCACACTGTAAGAAAAAAAAACAAATCTTGACGCTAGACAAGGAACATGAGAAACACGGGGGTATTTATACACAAGGAGTGATTGGCAAACAAGACACACCTAACAATCAGGAACTCATAAAAAGGACTACAAAACATGACACAAGACAGGAAATAACACAAAAGTCCCCACACAAGACAGGGGAACACAGGCTGGGATCATGACATGAATAAACTCCACAGCAACTACATAAATTTATCCACTAACCATTCAGAAAGTCAAGTTGCATTCTAAAAGTTGTGACTTCTTCCTGAGTCTCTCCATCAGTGTCTGACTCCAGTTTGAACAATGGAAGGCTGAACACCATTACTGACAATCATCACTTTGGCTGCGTGAGATTCTCCAGTTTTGTTGTTGTTGTGTATCCGAAGCACGAGATGCTAAAGCTCCGCCCTCTTCTGGAAGGGGGCCAAGAGCAGCCTCTCATTTTCATTTAAAGGGACACACACAAAAACAGCATGTTTTCCTCACACCCAAATAGGTGCAAATTTAACAAACTAATAAATGATTTGTGTCATATTTTGAGCTGAAACTTCACAGACACATTCTGGAGACACCAGAGACTTATATTACATCTTGTGAAAAGGGGCATAATAGGTCCCCTTTAAATAGTAGGCAGTGTGGTGTACAGTACATACTGCACAGTAAGTAACATTTCATTCCGAAAATAGACACAGTCACATAAATTCTTTCACACTCCCTTTCTGTTGCTGTTTCCGTCATATAAAAATGTGCTTAGGCTTATATTTTCCCTGTTTATCTCTTTATTTCATGCTTGGAGTGTTTTTGTTGTTGTTGTTTGTTTTTTTCCCTCTTAGCCTAAACTTTTTTAGTGAATAGTTTATTCTTTATCTCTTTCAAAAGAACATCATTATGAAGAGACTTCTGTAAAATGTCAAGTTCTGTATTAAAAAACAAAAAAAAACAAAAAAAAAACATAAGATTGAAAAATCTGACAACGAAACATGCTTTGTCTTTTAGAAGACAAGTGTTTGTTTTTGACTCCACAAGACAAGACACAAAAGAGTCACAGTGATAAACCAGCATGTTTATCTGATGTGTCATATTGTCAGAAGAAGGTGGCAATGATATGCACTCAACTGAACAGATTAATGCTTTTCTTTATGAAACAAAGCAACATACTCTCATAAGAAAACATCACTATAGCAGCTTTTTTTTAGGATTGAAGATGTCTTTACTTGTTTTTACTGCTTTTTTATACTGTACAATGAAAGCATATTCTGATTTTTACTGTCAAACTCCAAAAATTAGAAAAACACAGATTGCAGCCTAGCATGATACTACAATTTCTCTTCAAACATTAATGATTTAAAATCGTGATATCTCACAAGTTTCTTATTTTGTTTTATTTATTCATTTATTGTGGAAATCATGATACATTTTTTAACAAGATTCTTGAATACAAAGTTCAAAAGAACAGCATTTATAGAAATAAAAATGTTTGGTAATACTGTAAGTGTCTTTACTGTCATTTTTAATCAATTTAATGGGTCTTTTATGAATTAAAAGTTGTTGTTTTTAATCTTACTGCCCTCAAACTTTTGAATAGTATTGTAAATATAAATATTTATAATTAATATATATAGAGAGAGAGAGTGTATATAAAATATATATAGAAAGAGAGTGATGTGGTTGGGGTATGTGGAAGGGTTGTATTCTCTATTATCAGTTGTGATAATAGAGAATACAGAGAATGTCATATGAATTGCACATTGCATCTCAAAGTATGTCAGTACATTGCTTCAGTATTGTTCATAAAACAACCAATAATTACAACATAAAAAACAAAAAATATATAAATAGCATGACAAAAACAAACGATTCTATGAATATTGTAATGATGCAAAGTCCCTGAAGCTGAAATGAATTCTCTGTCATCTCATTCAACAGGAATGATAAAGCTCACACTATACAGAACTTTGAAAATGACATGTCTGTTATCAAGAGCAAAATGCTGGCATGATAGAATGTGGGCATAATTTATATGTCATTTATTTAGACAACTCCTGCAACAACAAGAAACAACAGTTGAATTCCTTAGTAGCGACATTGATGACATATTTTTCTTCAATTTAAAATGAAATAATAGAGAGGAGAAGCCAATGCCTGAAGGATAATGAAAGTTTTGTCATCTCCCAACTATCTGCCATACATAATTTAGCTGCAAAATTTTAATCTCAACTCTGTGCTGCTGATGAATCAGTGCTGGGCTCTTCCAGAAACACCCAAAGCTGGAAGATTTACACACCAAACATATGTTTCAGGAAAGGGAGTCTGTAATACCTAGTGAAAGCTGTCTGACTGATGGCACCAAAAGTACGTACACAGTCCTCGAGCACAGTCAAAGACATCAGGAAAAGTCACACTTTTAAGAGCACTTCAAAAACAAATCAGTCAGAGGTGAACCATCTACTTTAAAAGACTGGATTATTTGCCCATTTATATGCTACTTAAAAATGATATTTTTTTTTTGAATACACATAAGGTTTTGAATGAAGGAAATGCTTGCTAACCAGTAAAACCTTGACTCCGTGGTTTCAGCCAATTGACTACGAACAAAACATTTTCACCAGCTACAGTCCTAGAGAGACTTCTTTATACATTTTATTTTAAAAAATAACCATGAATTTATTTGGACATGTTTGAAATTCATTTTAAACTTCTGCATGCAGCATATCATGGCCAGAAACCTCTCGGAATGCTTTTTAAGAGCTTTAATTTCTTAAAGGAATAGTTCACCCAAAAATGAAAATTACCCCATAATTTACTCACCCTCAAGCCATCCTATGTGTATATGACTTACTTCTTTCAGCCGAACACAATCAGAGTTATATTAAATAATATCTTGGCTCTTCCCAGCTTTGAGTTTTTGAAGCTCCAAAAAGTGCATCCATCCATCATAAAAGTAATCCAGTGAAGACTCCGGTTGGTTAATAAATGCTTTCTGAAGCAAAGTGATTGGTTTTTGTAAGAAAAAAATATCCATATTTAAAACTTTATATACTATAATAACTGTCTTCCGGCAACTGCCGTACCTGCTTTCATGAGAGAGTTGAGTTCCATCAGAAGAGTGACCTCTGACCGACATATGACGTAGCTCCTCTTATCTTATATGGAAACTAGGGGTGTCACGAGATCTCGCGAGACTAAAATGTGACGAGATTTCTCGTCGAGGCGAAAAGTAGTCTCGTGATGTTGCCATGACAGAGTGTTCGGATGATTAGGAAAGAATATGCCACCGCTATGTTTACATTACGCTTCCACTGTCGTTTTGCTTTGCATTTAAATAAAAAAGATTTAATTCAGTTGGATAACGGTTGCCGCCGCGCCATATTTACAGAGTACGCGCGATCGCTGAAAGTGAAAGTAAACGCGAGCGCGCATTCAAACGCGATTTCAATACCCCGCATTTTGAAAGCGGCTCCCTGATGAATGCAAGTATCTCTCAATACGAAAGCTATTTTAGGCTGGGCAGTGTAGTTGTAACCATCTCCTAGCTCTGTATCAAAGAAAAATTTGGTCTTATTTGCACTTTGAATATTGAGAGAGTGCGATTATGGTTGCACTTAATGTAAAGTGTTACCATGAAAATGAATAACAGTTTTCTCTTAATCTTATTAAGCACAAACAATAAGGTTTCATTTGTTAACATTAGTTAATGCACTGTAAACTATGAACTAACAAAGAATATTTATTAACTAGATTAATAATACTGTAGCAAATATATTGCTCATTGTTAGTTGATGTTGGTTAATACATTAATGTTAATAAATGAGACCTTATTGTAAAGTGTTAAAATTTTTATTTATACTGTTTTTATTTCTATGATCAGTTTGTGGAAAGGAGTTCAGTTAGGAGGTCAAAGGTTGTAGAAGCTCATAAATCATGTACAGTAAGGCCTGAAGAGACTGAAATCATACAGAAGAGAAGTCAGTCAGTTGAGTTAGTGGCAAAACCTTTTACAGTGCTTGAGTATTGTTGTCTTTTACTGCATATGATAATTCATACTCAGAAAGTAGAACTGAAATGACATTCATTACGAGATGTTTAGTTAAAACATTTCAAATACACCTGCAGAATATTTTTTTATAGTCATGTATTTCACCATTGAGGATTTCTTAAAAATAGTGTGTAAAAATCTTGTCTCGTCTCGTCTCGTGAGATACCTGTCTCGTCACACCCCTAATGGAAACCCTCCAACTTTTTTTTTTTTTTTTTAAATCTCGTTTTAGACTTCTAATTCATGCTCGTTATGCTCTATCCTCTGTGCTTCCGCATTTGTCAGTCAAGCTTACGCTATCCATACATCATACGTCCTACGTCATATGTCGAGTCAGAGGTCATCCTTACACCAGAACTCAACTCTCATGATTGTGCATATGACTGTTGCCAGAAGCCAATGATCAAAGTTTTAAATATGGATATTTTTCTTACAAAAACCCATCGTTTCACTTCAAAAGGAATTTATTTCCTTACTGGATTCGTACGGATTTCTTTTATGATGGATGGATGTGCTTTTTGGAGCTTCAAAATCTTGAGCCCCATTCACTATCATTATAAAGCTGGGAAGAGCCAGGATATTATTTATTACAACTCTGATTGTATTCAGCTGAAAGAAGAAAGTCATATACACCTAGGGTGGCTTGAGGGTGAATAAATTATTGGACACTTTCATTTTTGGGTGAACTATTCCTTTAACAAAGATGATCTAAGACAAATGAAATGCTGGAGATCAGTGTTCTCATACTACAAGATATAGGAAATCAATGAATTAATGAAATATTCCAGGTTCAATAAGCTCAATTGACAACATGTGTGGCAAAATGTTGATCACAACAAAATATTTCCTCTTGTCCCTACATTTGTGAAAGTAAATCCGTAATCATTAAAACACTCATCGTTTCAATAATATAGCCATAAGATGCTAATAATGTGCATGTTATCGTGATTTTAAAATTACTTACTTGCTTACAAACTTTTCTGTCTGGTTATATCCTGTTTTAGAAACATTTCCATGAAAATTATAAACCCAGCAATGCCAAATAATAGTTTTAATAGTGTTAAAGGCACAATATGTAGTTTTTTGCCGCTAAAGGTAATTTATTCAAAACAAATGATGATTTGATTTCGCGGAATCACGGGAGGGTGTTGTCTTCACATCTACACCCGGTGGGGCTTGGGCAGAAATCATATTAATGGATGAGCTAACTTATTAAAGATTTATTAATATTACTGTAGTGTGTAGCAGGGTATGGCTGAAAGCCGTTGTAGGCTGGAGCGATTGCTAATGAGAGACAAGCGCAAGCACAACTCATTACTCGAGAGCAGTGGAACTTTTATGCCGCAGACGACCGCTTCCTCTTCTGGTCATGCGTATATTGGCTACTATAAGATACAGTACTTGTTGGACACTGCAATAAGCTAGATCCATATTAGGCACAATAAAACATAGTATTTGTGGTAAATCTAGAAAGCGAGATTTAAACAATAAGACTTACTGTGTTGAGCTATACATATAACAATGATTAGATGATGAATGTTTCCAAACAGTTGCTCTTCTGTCTAATAAAACACATAATATATTAAAGTGTATTTGGTGTTTCCATGGTTTCTATAAAATAAAACCTTAAATCGAGGCTACTTTAATCAAAATATCTTATTGTGCCTTTAGGGCTTTTGTCAAATTCAAGTTTTTGTTTTTAAATCCTCAAAAAATGGCCCCTCCATTTTAAAGGTGCCCTAGAATGAAAAATTGAATTTATCTTGGCATAGTTAAATAACAAGAGTTCAGTACATGGAAATCACATACAGTGAGTCTCAAACACTGTTGTTTCCTCCTCCTTATATAAATCTCATTTGTTTAGAAGACCTCCGAAGAACAGGCGAATCTCAACATAACACCGACTGTTAAGTAACAGTCGGGGTGTACGCCCCCAATATTTGCATATGCCAGCCCATGATCGAGGCATTACACAAGGTTAGCCAGTATTAACGTCTGGATGTGCACAGTTGAATCATCAGACTAGGTAAGCAAGCAAGAACAATAGCAAAAAATGGCAGATGGAGCAATAATTACTGACATGATCCATGATAACATGATATTTTTAGTGATATTTGTAAATTGTCTTTCTAAATGTTTCATTAGCATTTTGCTAATGTACTGTTAAATGTGGTTAAAGTTACCATCGTTTCTTACTGTATTCACGGAGACAAGAGAGCCGTCGCTATTTTCATTTTTAAACACTTGCAGTCGGTATAATTCATAAACACAACTTCATTCTTTATAAATCTCTCCAACAGTGTAGCATTAGCCGTTAGCCACGGAGCACTATCAAACTCATTCAGAATCAATGTAAACATCCAAATAAATACAATACTCACATAATCCGATGTATGCATGCCGCATACATGACGTACACTTTGTAAAGATCCATTTTGAGGGTTATATTAGCTGTGTGAACTTTGTTTATGCTGTTCAAGGCAAGCACGAGCTCCGGGGCAGAGAGCGCGAGAATTTAAAGGGGCCGCAGCATGAATCGGCTCATAGTTAATGATGACCCAAAATAGGCAGTTAAAAAAATTTATTTAAAAAAATCTATGGGGTATTTTGAGCTGAAACTTCACAGACACATTCAGGGGACACCTTAGACTTATATTACATCTTTTAAAAAGACGTTCGATGGCACCTTTAAATGCCTCACTGTAATCGACATTATGTCACAAATACTATTGATTGTGCATAATTTATATAGAACCTATAATTTTCCCTTAATAGAAACAAACCAATTGTTGTTCAACAAGAAGTGAGACTTGTTTGATATATCGTCAAGGTCATGGCCATGGTTGCTTCTGTAGCAATCTTATGGAAACATCATCTTGCTTGTTTCCTCACTGTTGCATAAAATGGCCATTTAGACTCAGCTATTTGTATCATTAAAGACATCAAATGGCTTTTGTGGACTTTCGCTGGTCAATGAAACCTCAGTTAGCCAGGCTTAGAGGGTGAGAAGGGATCAATTGCTATTTCTTTTGCCAGATTCCCAGAGGCTTCTTTATGTAAGAGGCCTGAGCTGGAGTTCTTCTGAAGAAGGAGAGAAAGCCGAGTCTAAACCACCATCTGTTTTTAATGAATCGTCAAGGAGTGGACCTGACCAGGCTGACACCTCTCTATAAGACAATGCTTCAGGTGTTGACCTAATCCACAATTCTGCTTTGCTCGTGATGAGACTGGACACAGTGTCAGCCACCCTTGTCCATTCAGAAAATGAGACACTTTAGTGCCATGTCGCCACAGCATTAATGCGTGTCATTTTTTGAGCGAGTAAGCATGACTGTCTCCAAGCACATTGCAGTATGGCTCAGGATAACATCATTATGGAGAGTGCAGAGACCAGTGAGTGAGATGTTCCATGTTTTACCAATGAAAGTTTAGAGACAGAAGTGAAAAGGACCTGAGGCTGATTCTACATTGACTACATAATCAGTCTTTTTGGATCCATACATTCAAATCACACTTTTTTTGAATATGTACACTACTGATCAAAAGTTTGGGGTCAGTAAGATTTTTGAATACTTTTGAAAGAAGTCTTTCATGCTCACCGAGGATGTATTTATCTGATGTAATATTGTGAAATATTATTAGAATTTAATATGTGAAAATATTTTAAAACGTATTCCTGTGATGCAAAGCTGAATTTTCAGCATAATTACTCCAGTCTGACACGTGATCCTTCAGAAATCATTCTAATATGCTGATTTGCTGCTCAAGAAACATTTCTTATTATTATTAATGTTGAAAACGTCTCGGGTTACTTGTGTAACCCTGGTTCCCTGAATAAGGGAACGAGACGCTACGTCATATGACGTTATGGGAACCCATAACGTCATATGACGTAGCGCCGACAGCTCCCATGAAAGGGAACAGTTGTGCTACTTTTTTTTTTTCTTTTTTTTTTGGAAATCATGATACTGTTTTTCAGGAATATTTCATTATAGAATGTTTAAAAGAACAACATTTATTTGAAATGTAAATCTGTAGTAATATTATAAATGTCTTTACTTTCACTTTTGACCAATTTAATGTGTCCTTGCAGAATAAAAATATATATTTCTTAAAAAAATATATATATATATTACCAACACCAAACTTTTGAACAGTAATGTATATAAATTCAAACACCATTCGGACACCATGATTTTGCCAAGTAAGACATGTTCCTGGATCAACATATTTTGTTGATCCTGGAACAACATTCCAGTCTGAAATTTTCTTCCTACCCCTAAACCTAATCCTACCCATAAATTATCCCTAAAATCAGAGGGGAAAGATAGGTGAATAACATTGCTGTAGAACAGGGATGGACAACTCCAGTCCTGGAGGGCCAGTGTCCTGCAGAGTTTATCTCCATCCCTGATAAAAACTCACTTGCCTATAACTTTCTACTAATCCTATAGACCTTGATTAGCTGGTTCAGGTGTGTTTGATTAGGGTTGGAGCTAAACTCTGCTGGACACTGGCCCTCCAGGAACGGAGTTGTCCATCCCTGCTGTAGAAGCACCTAACCCCGGTTGTAAGCCTAAACTTGACATAAATGGTAAACTTGTCCCTCAAATCTGATTGATTGACTGGTTGATTGGAATGTTGTTCCAGGATTAACAAAGATGTTGATTAAGGAACATGTCTTACTTGACAAAATCACGGTCACCAACAGCATTCACACACTATAAACACCACAAATCTATACAAATTATACAACAAAGGACTAATACAAAGTATGGACAGAAATATCTTGACAAACTCTACAGATGTATTTAAGCTTCAGCTAATTTCACTTTGCTGGATATCTGTTCTGTTCTCAGAGTTTCATTAGGTTCTCCTTACAGGCTGACTACGAATATGATTCACTGCCAAATAAAAAGAGACCTTTAAAAGTCAAAAGTCTTTGTCCTTTTTTTGATCTCTTTCTTTTTATCTTTATCTCTTTTTTTTTTTCTTTCATCTCTCTCATGGGAGAGTTTGTCCTTGGTAAATGATTATGAAATGTTACATTTCTTTTCAACACTCCACAGAATTTATTAATTTAATTTGAGAAGCATTCCAGAAAGCAAAAATGTAACTGTAACAAAATGCAGAAACAGCATTACTTAGTCAGCCTTGACAACTAAATATCATACCTACAAATATTCAGTCTAATATAAACCAGCAGACTAAACAAGAACAAAATACCCGTCACTGCTCAGTTACCTGTTGTTCATCGGACAATTGCAATTCAGTGAGAAGAATGGTACTGCCGAACTTGATGTTATGCATCAGGAATTTATTTGAAAATGGGATTAAATACCAAAATTAAGCCATACTGTATGTGAGTTTGATAAAACTGTCTAAATGAAGACAGTTTAATGAAGATAAACAATTCTTTTAAAAATGAAGTTTCTTTACTGGCATCTGTGCAAACATCCATGGAAACTTTTGATTGCACAAAAGGTTGTTTATAATGATAAAGGTTCTTTGGATCATTCAAATGTTCCTCACACTAAGCAAAAAAAAAAAAAAAAAGTTCTTTTAATTTAAGAATCTTTGGGGAACCAAAAATGTTTCTTCTATGGCAGTGCTGCGAAAATGCCCTATGGAACCTTTATTTTGGAACCTATATAACAAGAACTGATGAATCATTTTCAATAAGACCAGGAAAGTGCGTTAAGAAAGTGAATATGGTCAACTGTGATATTTACCACTGGAGGCTCATTTTTTGGGGCTTAGAATCAGCAAAGCTTACCTTCTGGTCATGGCTGTAGGCTAATGCCCAGTCCTCTTGCGTGTGATGGAAAAGCAGACTTAAGACGAAGAAGCTCAAGCGGTACTTCTGATAACTGGCACCCTCATCTGAGCTGATGAGAACACTGCTTTCAAACTCTGGGTCGGTCAACACCATTATCTAAAAAAAAAAAAGAGAAAAGCACTGAGGTTAACCCTGTAAAGCCTGACATATGAAATAGTCATAGACATATGAATAGTAAGAAAATGCTTGGCTGAAAAGTAAGATGCAATGTAATCAATGAGATCTTTATAACTGTATAACAGACTCCTGACATAAAATGCAAATAAATATCAGTTGTCATTCTATATCTCCAAATAATACGTCTGTCACAATGTTGTGGTTAGCAACACATTTACATTTACATTTACATTTATTCATTTGGCAGACGCTTTTATCCAAAGCGACTTACAAGTGAGGAATACAACAAGCGAGTCGTCATGACGAGGCAAATAGACAAGAAGTGCTCATAATACAAGTTATAGGCAGTGCTCAGATTATCCTAAGCTACAATAGAGAGGGATTAGAGGAAGTGAAAGGATAGGAGTAAGAAGTTTTTTTTTTTTTTTTTTTTTTTTAAGATGAGGTTAAGTGCTCACGAAAGAGATGGGTTTTCAGCTGTCTTTTGAATATTGCCAGGGATTCCGCATTCCGGATGGAGGCAGGAAGATCGTTCCACCAGCAAGGAACAGTGAACGAGAACGTTCTGGAAAGTGATTTTGTCACTTATAAACACGGATAAAAAGGATAACACTTTAAATAGTCTTAGGGTATGTTTACAAGACAGCTTTGTACTAAACATGGAAAAGGTTTTTCCTTGTGTTTTTCGTGTAAAGGCGACAACGTTGCAGTTTTATGCATGTCAGGCCAGTAGTTGGCGACGTCACTTTGTAAAGACACACTACATACCTATAGACCAATTTGGAGCAGACGTCATGTCATTTGCAGATGTGCGTGCATAGTGGTGGCAGAAAAATAGAGGTAATAAGTGGAGGAAAATGTGCAAAATCAACAGAATAAGAGATGTTTTGTTGTGCCTTTGGGTGTCAGAATCAGAATAGAAAATATAGTCTTCATTTTTATTGTATACCGTCGTTGAAGACACCCCTTGAAGCTAAACGGAGACGTTAATGTTGCAAGTCACAGACTGGACTGATGAAACCTGCAGTGATTAATCTACTATTAAAGCATGAATTTGATGTAAACAGTAAGTCTACATAATGTTCACATATGCAGTTCATAGGGTGCATACATACATAGAAGTTACAGCATGAAATAATATTTAAATCTATACCATTTTACATAGATAACTTTTAAAAATAGCCTATAACATTTTTATTTCACAATTCTGACTTTTTTTCTTGCATTTGCATTTATATCTCCCATTTCGGACTTTATAACTCGCAATTGTGAGTTTATATGACAATTCTGAGGGGAATTGCGGGATATAAGCGTGCAATTCTGAGGGGGGGAAAAAAACAGAATAACGAGTATATCTCATAATTCTGTTTTTCCTTCCAAGAATTGAGAGATGTAAACTTTTTTTTTTTTTCTTTTATTCCATGGCTTCCATAGACTGGTACTGCAGAACTGTCATTTTCTGCCACCAGGTAGGCTCTGCCCACAAAAAACATCATTGATGTTTGCAAACACAAAATAGGACTAGACTAAACACACATAATACACACACATATGACGTCACTATTTCACAAATTCACGTTTTTGTAGTTTACACGTGATGATAACAGTATCGTTTTCAAAAACTTGCACTTCAAAGTTTGAGTTTTTGGGCCCCTAAAATGCTGTTGTGGTGTAAATAAATACCCAAAAGGCATAAAAAGTCTTCCATTTTTAGTTGAAAATGGTGTTGTGTAACAGCCCCCTCATATAATTTAGGAAATTGCTAAAGACACATTGGAGATAAGTAAACTACACATTACATAATGACGAGAATGATAACTTTCTCAAAGAACTACATTAAACGGAACATTATCATACAAAAAAATAAAAATCCCCAGTATGACTTTTTTGCTCTAATTTAAAATTTTAGGTGAACTATTCCTCCAATAAGGCTTTAAAACACCAAATAAAGCTCAGACTCAGTCAAGGTTGACCATTACCTCGAGTCTAAATGGAATAATAATGGCACTGAGCTAACTAGTTCCACTTTAGCACTGACCTTGACTTAGTGTCCAAGCTTCCTAAATTGGTTTTGGTTATATTGTATGCACAAAGGCAACTCTGTGGATGGGCAAACCGTTTAATTAAAACACAAATGCAAAACTCTTCTGGTACTGAATATGCTGCATTATGGAAAGTGTTTCTTTTTATGCTCATGTTTGACTGGGCAGATGCATCTGATCTCCATGATAATTAAAGGGTAAGTACATCTGCCTGCTCATTAAATGGGTTCACTGTCATGTAAGGATGGCTTCAGTGCTAAAACAGTTGCAGACATTTTCATCATGGATTTTTACTCCTTGGAAAAATATGACATAAATCTTCAATGTTTTATAAGTTACATGGAACCTAACAGGCTCTGAAGCATTTAGTCGCACATTCATTTAAGCATGCACACTTATAGTTGACATCTAGACTTGATAATATTTAGCAAGCAAACTGTGAAACATAAGCTCGAGATCTCCCCACCTCTATCATGTAACTCTTTCTCTCGCCTCCATCCACCCTTAATGTAAATGGCTGTTTTCTTCCCTCAACTGGATTTGAATTGGAAAAACAGTGGTGTATTTGTCACTGACAAAAATCCCACCCCTCTCTCCACAAGCTTTAACTATGAATCCTCCAGGGCGGTGATTTAGATAAATTGTTTTTCATTAAGCGCCAATAAACAGCCAGCCGAAACACAGCCAGGATTTTGTTGGCCTGGGCCCCTGATTTTTACTGTTCATTATCGTTATAAGAAGATGGAAAAAGGCCCCTTGTGTCTC
Organism: Megalobrama amblycephala; assembly: GCF_018812025.1. Lineage (NCBI taxonomy): Eukaryota > Metazoa > Chordata > Actinopteri > Cypriniformes > Xenocyprididae > Megalobrama > Megalobrama amblycephala. The sequence goes on from NC_063050.1 coordinate 19,477,293, forward strand.
CTGGTGTCTTTGGGCTTGTCAGATGCAATTCATAGATTTTAGGGTCTAATCATTTTTCGTAATATTCCATTGAGTAACAGCGTTTGTGAAGAGAAATGACTTACACATATTACGTCTAGAAGTTAACTTAGTGCTCAGGAAGAACAAATTCCTGTACACTCTTAAATATAAAGGATACAAAAGTGGATTTCACATCAATGCTATAGAAGAATCATTTTTGGTTCCTTAAAGAACTTTTTTTTTAATAAGCATAACCAACATCATCTGAAGCACAAGCACTGATTTATGTTTCTGCCAGTGGGTGTTTGTCTTCCATAACATGTTGTTATGTTGTAATGCTAAATATAACAGTAGAATTGTGTGTTACGACCCACAGGACCCGTTGTGAGCTACATCATTCATAGAGGTTTACGAATCTCAATCGATTTTTTTAAAATTTGGTTAAAATTAATGGAGAATATCTTGTGTTTTTCCATGGGTGCTCGCCAATTCAGCACCTACAGTATGTTCCGAAGAACATTTTTGACTATAAATCAGTGGTTTTCAACCAACCCCCTTTAGGGGGCCTCAGCAAATTTACAAAGGGGCCTCAAGACGACTTAAAATGATTTAAAATAATCATGATAAAACAATTAAAAATCAATACATTTCTCATTTTATTGACCCCCTCAACAACGAGATTCCCACAGTCTTGGAAAATATGGATATATGAGGGAGAACATAAATTGTTGTGGACAATCGGGGATCTTGGAGACAAAAAGGTTGAGAAACCGGTTCTTCATGCAACCATATGCCTTTATTTTAAGAATGTATATGGTCAGATGTACTGGACTATTTTATTTGACAGTGTTCTCATAGAGCTAAGCATAACATGCTTGTGCTAGCAATTCCCATTTTACCCTGGAGATTAAATTAAGGGGTGGAGATCTTCACCCTTTACTGATATAATATATGGATATTAGATATGCCATAATGAACAAGTTATAAAGTTCAAAAATTGCAAAAGTTTGCTACTTTTTTTTAGTATGCGAGGCAGAATATTCTATAGTTTATATGCATATGTGGATCACAGTCAGATAATGTACTGTAGAGCTACAATCTTCTTCATTAGTCATTCACAGTTTTTAGTCAAAACGGTCTATGGTCATGCTAAAAGATTGACTTGCATCTGCATCAGCATCACTGTTAGTCATATATTATGTTGTCTGGGTGCATCAGAATGACATCACACGTATCCTATTTACACCTCTATTTAGCACTTTCCCTGTTAATACCCGGTGTGAACTGGGTCTGTGGGTCACGACTGGGCTGTACAGCAGGAAACCGCAAATCTGAGGTCAAACAGATACTGATGGAGCATTAGCGGGTAGTTACGTTTTCAAGCCACTAGAACATGACAACTGTGAACAAATGTTTCTGAGCTGAACAAAGGAGTGAGGAGAGTTGCAAAGTACAATCAATAGGGTTGAGGGATCTCTGTTATCTGCCGACACCCAGACAGCTACCATCCTGCAAACTAATCTACATGCAGCGCACAGTTAACGGCCCACACGTAGCCTCTCGCCGCTGAATGAGATTGGCGCCAGCGCCGGTAAGGCAGTGTAAACAGCAGGAAAAGGACACAGAGTCTCAAATTAATCATGTCATGGCCGATCAACTGCGTTTTATAACAAATAGAGTGGTGGAAATATAAACAGGCTCATTTGTCGGCGATCTTCGCATCAGCATGTAATCTCGTCTCCATCGAGAGTGCTAAAAGAGCTGCACACAAAGCATTTTGGATTCTTGGCAAGTTCCCATTTAAGAGCTCAGACAGAGCTGCGGAAATGTCATGCCCATCTCTCAAATGGAAAAGTGTTGTGCTAAAGGTTAGGCCTAAACTTAGCCCTATTTGAAAATAGCCATGGGATCTGCCAGAGTCAATGCTTTTCTCTGGAATGGGACTGTGTTTGCCCACATAGTCAGGGAAATAAGCCGACGCATTAATCCAGTTTGTGCATAGAGCCACTAAACAACAACAATACCTTTAGATGATGCACATTGTGCACTGTGCGTGTCCACCGTGTAGATTCACAGTTCACAAAAGAAGAAGTAAACAAATATCTAGAGCTTTTCAAAGGAGAACATCCATCTGTTCTGATGGGAAATTGAACTAATGGGACCAATGAACAGTCTGAGGGCAGACGGGGACAAAAGTTTAGGATGTGCTTGAAGGGACTAGTATGATACTGTGGTTTATTTTGGGATATTAATGGGCTGTCTATAGATTTTCTTTCAAGAAACTAATACTTTTAGGCCCGGTTTCACAGACAGGGCTTAGCCTGAGCCAGGATTAGGCCTTAGTTAAATTTAAGTAGCTTTTATAAACGTTCACTAGAAAAGAAAAGAAAAAAAATGTTACTGTTGTGCATCTTGACACAAAACAATGGCACTGACATATTTTAGGATCTGTCAGTGCAAGTTGCTTTCAGTTAAAAAAGCTCAAACATGCATTTTAGTCTAGGACTACCTTAAGCCTTGTCTGTGAAACCGGGGTTAATAAGCAAGGATACATTAAATTGATATAAAATCACAGCAAAGACATGTATAATGCAGCAAAACATTCAAAAAAAATGGTGAAAAAACTCAGTTTAAACTAGACCATGTCTACATGCATAAATGCAGTGAGTTGCTACCATGTGATTGGCTGATTAGATATTTGGGTTAACAAGCAGTTGAAAAGCTGCAACTAATAAAATGGCTGGTGTGCGCATTTCTCATATCACTGTTTTTACTATATGTTTTTGATTAAATAAATTCAGCATTGTCAAGCATGAGAACATCATTCAAAAATATACAAAAACTTACTAACTGAACTTAGTGTACACACACGTAGCTGTTGTATATAATTACACTAATTACATATCATAAGCAAATGTTTAGATGTTTTATTTGGATATAATCCTTAATATCATTCAGATAAAAATGAAGTTGCATTAAGGTTGAAACATTTTAACAATGTTGAAAGTACACTGGCCAAAATATTTGGAATCTGATTGTAAAATAAAATCATTTCATTCATTAACTAATAATATAATATAATATAATATAATATAATATAATATAATATAATATAATATAATATAATATAATATAATATAATATAATATAATATAATAATACAAACTGTTCAGGTCTGATTTTGGTTCATTATTCCAAGAAGAATTGCTCCAGGTTGTTCAGATTGGTATATAGGTTTTTGGTAAGCAGAAAATAAAGAAATAATTCAAAATGACTGGCTTTATTTGAAGTAAGGGAACAGGGAGTCTCTCAAAGAGAAGAAAACAGAGAATAAGAGGCTGTAGGCATCTTACCTTTCTTTTGTTGGTGGGGCAGACATAGAGGTAACTCAAAACGGTCTTGACTCCCACTTTATCATTCAGTCTCTCATAAGTGCTGCCATAATCAGTTGATCTGCAAACAGAAGCAACATTCTCAATATGGAATTCAGAAGACAATTAGTTTCTTTTGGGTATGTGTGAGAGAGAGAGAGTGCGTGCGGATATCCATGCTCCATTCATAACCTGGCCGAAATGAGTACATTCCCGAGCAAAATGAAACGAGATTGGAATTTGCGGACCTCAGCCGAACTCAAACGATTGAACAGATTCCTGCATATTATATTCATGAGAGTGTTTCACAGTTTTTTGTTCTTTTTCCTGGCTATTTATATTTCCCTGATCCTCAGCGACGAGCGAAAAAGCTCGCTAAGACAAACACAATCTGCTGAGCATATGCTGAGCAATTCTGCCTTGTTTTAAAGATAGCAAAACGAACATCATCCTCCAACCCCTGGGCATAACAGTGACAACTGATCCAGAGCATACACTGATTTGTTTAGAAAGGCTAATGATATTTACAGTCTTGCAATGCAGACATGAGTATGGACGGTAGGAGCATGTCCCTAACAGAAATAAGATCTCTACCCGCATTTACATATAACCAATGTATAGAATGAAAGTATTTTATTTCTCATAATAAATTGATGTGCAATGGCATGTCATGAGAGGTGTTTGTATTCTATGGGCCCTGATTTAATGATCTAAGCGCATGGTCTGAAGGACATAGCGCAGGTGCACTTAGGGCATGTCTAAATCAACTTTTGCTAGTTTAACGACAGAAAAAATGGTCGGCACGCCAGGCTCATGGTCCAAAAGGGTTGTACCTCTCTTAATGAGTCATAGGTTTGTTTTGGGCGTAACATGCAATAAACAAATTCAAGTGTTTCCGTTTAAAAGCCAGGTATATGCTTGCACCATGACTGATTGCTATTTACATGGCGGAATATAGAAACCCTCAACAAAATGACAAAAAAATAGTGCACCATTGACTTTAGACCATGTTTTTGTTGGACTGCGCCATTGACCAAACAAAAACCTGGTCTAAAGTTACCTGGTCTGAGTTGCCTCAAAATAGCAAGATGCTAACAATGCTCCTGAACACATCTTGTTTTCAGACCAGCACGCCCATTGGCGAAACAGATGGGAACGAGTGCATTTGCTATTTAAACAACGTGCGCTGGACGTGAAAATGTTAACTAGCAACGCACCAACGGGCTGAAGCTAGTAAAAAACACTGTCGTGCTGCACCATGTGTATGATAGGGCCTTATGTGGTTATCATTGCAACCAAAACAACAGGTGTTATTGCTGAGAAAATACATTCTAAACTAGTGAGAAGCAGACTTGAGAAATATTAGGTGGCTGAACTTTACAGGTCACATGGAGGAGCAGTAAAAACAACAAAAACACCTGACAGCCACAGTGCATATATAAAGCTGTTGGTTTTAACAAGTAAAATCATTTTACATTGTATTTAAAGATGCATTATTATTATTTTAAAATAACTAAATAAATAAACTTCATTATTGGGCACATATTGGGCACAAGTAACTTGCAATTTTCTGCAATGCACATAAAAATGTCCTTTTTTATACTGTATAAAATAAACAATGGTAACACTTTGCCATATGGTCTCACTTGTTAATATTAACTAATGTATTAACTAACATGAACTAACAATAAGCAATACATTTGTTACTGTATTTATTAATCTTTGTTAATGTTAGTTAATAAAAATATTGCCATTCATTGTTTGTTCATTTTAGTTCACAGTGCATTAAATAATGTTAATAAATACATTTGATTTTGATAATATATTAGCGAATGTTGACATTAATGTTAACTAAGAATAATAAATGCTGTAGAAGTATTATGTACTCTTAGTTTATGTTCACTAAAGTAGTTAACTAATGTTTACTAATGAAACCTTATTATAAAGTGTTGCCTAAATATGTGTGTGTGTGTGTGTATATATATATATATATATATATATATATATATAAACTAAGATTTAAAAAAAAAAAAAAAAGTCTCTAAATGCTAAAATAAAACCTATGCCAGTGAATACAGAAACATTACAAAAAACTCACTTCTAGTTTTTTGTGTACTTAAGAGATACCGACAGTTCTTCTGTCAACTTTACAAAATCCACTTCCTGTACCCGGTACTAGAGCTTCTTATTCGCCAAAAGCTTAACAGAGTTTTTGGAGGGCTCATATCACTTTGAATTCCTTTTCCTAAACTTGCTCTCCCCTCCCCTCCAACCCCACATTTTATCTCACCAACTCTCTCTTGCCATTCCTGCCATCTCTATTTTTGCCTCCACCTCTCTTTTTCTCCTGAGCGTTGCCTATTTCAGCTGAGTAAAATATGCCTGTGGCCCATGTCTCGCCCACCAATTTCTCTCTCTTATTCAGCCTCTGTGTGGGAATATAATGTTGTTTAACAATACACACAAACATATATTTGATATTTAAGCCTTAAGTTCAGCCAAAAAATATAAATTCTGTCATCATTTACTCACCCTCATGTCACTTCTTTCTTCTGAGGAACACAAAAAGTGAATTTTTGAAGAACATCTTGGCCTGATTCTTTCAAAATAACTGACAACTCTCATTCAAATGTTGTACTATATTAAGTATTACAAGCCACACAAAAGCTACACTAAAAATAAAGGTTTTTTTTTTTTTTTTTTGCATTTATGGTTCAAATGAGGAACCTTTAACATCCATGACAACTTTTTATTGTACAAAAGGTTCTTCTGTACTTCTTCAAAATAAATAATAATAATAATAATAAAATATTTCTTTGAAGAGTTTATGTGTGAGGAACAGCTTGAAATTCATGACTAAAAGTCATGTGAAGTAGCAATCTGATTCATGAATGAATTATTATTTTGAGTTGGATCTTTTCATTTAGACAGTTGAAAGCTGGTCCTATCCAATTCATTTGTGAATCGGGTTCTCAAGTTCAATTCATTCCCTCGTGATTCAGTTGCAGCTCAGTTTAACTGGAGTTGAAGATTTTCAGTGCACAACTTAAATTTCAGCATGTTCTTCAGACAAAACTATAGTATAAGTTTTAAGTAATTGTAATATTTAACAAAAAAAATACTTTTGTGATGCTTTTGCATCCTTTTATAGCAGCTTGTTTCTTCATTCCTTTCCAGAAAATGTGACTCAGTGAAATGTAGCTCTAACATGTCATGTACCATTAAATATGCTTTTGTTTAAACTACTTGTGAACAAGTAAAAGTTGAAAAAAATCACACATGACAGCCTCACAAAAAAAACATTCACATTTCTGTGGGGACCTACACAAAGTAAATAATTTATGCTCTCCCAATGACTTGCATGTAAAATATAGCCACAGAAAAAGCAAGTGAATAGGCCCAGCTTCTCAAGTCTGAATTATTTAGTACGTGAAACGAGCTGTTAGCCAACACAATCCTCTCCGAATCTCTAATACTTCTCCATCTCCGTTAGCTTGCTGTTCACAGCAATAGTGCAGAGACAATAGTGTTTTCAACACCATCACTGACCCCATACCAAAGTGACAGTCTCAGAAACACAGATGGAGGCACATCCCACCAACTGCTTCCAAACAGAGGCAATCTAATTTGAGGCCCCATGGAGGATTCCCATTTTCCATCGCTCAATTCCTTTTTGCCTCTTCCTAGGAGCGGTTCCCCGCACCAATAGGGCAGTAATGGATTTCAGTGAAATTACAATGCAATCTTCCCGTTACTGTTTTATTCTGGAGTGGCAGCAAAATAAAGGCACAAGGATTATTCACAGTAAAGAGACCATCACGTCTTCTATGATATTAATGTAAGAGGAAGGTGAAGTGATAAATAAATAGAGGAAAATGCTGGGGTGTAATGCTATTTCATGCATTCTGACTTATTTACACTGTTAAAGAGTTGCATTCTCATTCTAAACATGGCCAGAGTTTCAAAACATGAGTTGGACGTATGACGGAGTATTTCTGTGCCAAATACACTACTTACAGTTTCGGACCGGGTTTCGGAGAGTTTTTTTCTGAGTATGGCCTGTGTGACGTCAAAAGAGAGCGGAATTCCTTGTATAGGCACTTCTCCCTGATAAGCGTGCACACACACATCACCCAGAACAAGAGCAAGAGCACGCCCGTCAACGCGCTTCGTTAGGGATACGGAAGACGAGAGATTTTTCAACAATGGCTGTGTCCCAATACAGGGGCTGAACCCTTTGAAGGCTGCATACATCACGAGGCAGTCTCATTTAACAATAATAAGCATTAGATTGCAACGTAAGAAAGAAATTACAGTATTTTACACCTCACAATGAATATCAGCCAATTTTATCATAGTTACTTTTCTTAAATATGACATCCTTGATGAAGTATTCAGCCTTCAAATGTGATCTCCGTAGGATGCAGCCTCCGAAATAAGACCCAGCTCCTGTCACCGAAGGACTGCACTGACAGCAGGCATGCCTCCAGGAGCTCGGCTTTTTTCAGAAAGATCTATCTTTTATAAATATGATAAAACTAAAGACTTTTCAGAGATATGAAGGATGCATTGTTACTCTATATATACTCAAGATTAACATGAGATTGGCAGAAAATGTGTGTGATACCCCCCTTTAAACAGATCTCTCAAGATCTCAGCAGTGGCGGAGCCAGGATTTTTTCATAGGGGTGGCCAGGCAGGGGCCAGCAACGAGTCTGGGGTGGCACAGAAATCTTCATTATTTCAACATAAAAATGAGTCTGACTATAATGTACTGGACTGTGCCTACAACACAACTGAATACAGTTAATTTGTAGCCTACTTAATTGTAAATGAGATAGTGAATTTGACCTTTTGACCCCTCATTTGCAGGCATATTAATAAAGGGGCTCACACTATAAATAAATTTCAACTTGTTCAGTCGGTTCTGGTTCTCAAAACCATGAATCCAATAGCTTGTTCTCCATTGTTGCATCTTCATGGATGAGTCATGCAGATAACTACATAGAGTAGTTCAAAGATTAATCAACCTTCATTGAATTGTATGTATATTCAATGATCTTCAACAATTCTGAGTTTGTCTGTTTCAAAAAGTAACCAAAAAAAGTAAACACTAAATGTTTAACTTTCTATATTGTCAAAATAAATAATTGCAACAGTTCTATCATACCTATCAAATGGACCTACATACATGCATGCACAGTTTTAACGCAGCTCTAATAGCCTTTATAGTTATTTCATGACTTAATAGATGACAGAACTACAACGTTGCATGCTCGTAGTTTCTTTTGCGCTTTATTTATAGTGAGTAATATATAGCCTACAGCGTATTTGCGTGATTGAAAAGTGCGCGACCTTGCAACCCACCAGTTGAGAAACATTGACTTAAGCTATAATGTTATTGTTCGCTGTTCACTGTTGTTCTGCTGAAGCTCATTCGGCATCTGTATCATTTCCGCGCGCGTCTGCCTTGCGCCTGGCGCTGAGGCGAGGTTGGAGTGCGCGACTGAAAAGTTTCCCGTTTTTTGTGGTCTTAAAGAAATGGTTCTGCGTTTAAATAAACGCAATACTTGTCAACAAAAAAAGTAGACAGAAACAGCAGTTGTGAGCGGGGTGGCCAAGCTTAGGCCAGGCTCCGCCCCTGGATCTCAGCATCTTCATTTTTTACAATCCAGTTTGACTTTCTGTCATACAAAATTTCTTTCATTGAGAATTAACAGAGGTTTACATGTTAATGTTTTATTGAAACTAATAAAGTTTGGTATCAACCATTATGGCGATCAGTGTTTACTTTAGTTGGGCTTTTGACCCTTGACTTTTTGAACTTTTTTTTCTGGCTGCTTGTACTATATGTTTATTATTCATGTAGTGGTCTAAATCACTTATATCACCCAGAGTCTAATCTCTGACTATATTAGCTGTTAATTTCACATTATTTACAACAGTCTTGTGATATTATGGCATCAGTGTTATGCCAATCAGATATTCAGATTTTTTTAAAAGTCATTAAATGTTTGAGAAATGTTTGAAAAACATCAAGAAACAGCATATGAATCTCAAAAATGTTGACAATAACCAAAAAGCTTTATTGTGGCATTCAGAGTTGATCTGTTTATCCAGGGCTCGACAATAAGGACTGCCCGATGGCCCGGGCCAGTGTGAACGACGCTCGGGACAGTAGACGGAACGGTCACTTGCCCGATTGGGCCAGTGCTGTAGGGTGTGCGATATACAGCTATGGAAAAAATTAAGAGACCACTCCAAGTTCAGAAATCAATGTTAAGTGGTCTCTTAATTTTTTCCATAGCTGTATATTGTCTATGATCTCGTAATTGTTGATTAACGATCTGAAATTATCGAGTATGTCCCTCACTTTACAAAAAACAAACAAACGCACACCCATTGAGTACACGCATGCACTACGTGACATAGTCTAGTAGTAGACGTGCGCGTGCATATTTAGTGTACGCTATCACTGCGTGATTTAGTCTATTAAAATGCCTTTAGAATGCCCCAGAATTCAAGATAAGGGGAAAAAATGCCCCTGTATATATTTCATATTTATATAATTTAATATAGTTAACCAATATTACACAAAGAGCGCCATTTTTCTCCAAATATTAGCATGATTAAGTTACAAATGTGATATTGATTTTAATCAGTGTACAGTTTAATGAACAAGATCTTAATATCAAGTGACTTACATTTAAGACACCAAATCGCCTGTTTCGCTGTATTTCGCCAACGAAAATAGTTCCAAAGTCCACAGAATTGTTTTGCCTCTCTGAGCAACACTTCCTGAATGAATCAGCTGTTTGAATGAATCGGTTGAATCTCAATGACTCGCTCATTAACAGTAATTCGCTGCCACCTGCTGGCGGGTTTAATTTCACATTTAAAGTGTTTTCATTTTTTTAATAATTTCAAATAACAGTATTTAACGTTTTATATTTTCAACATTAAAAACATGTTTTTACATCTGTAACTGCTCTTGACTGATTAACTTTAATGAAGTTTAATCTATTCTATAGTTATATAGTTATACATTAGATTACAATTTATGTACCTGGAAATCTCCTGTTTAAACCTACATGAAAACCTTGAAAAGCACCATTTATTTCATTTATGTTTGTTCTGTTGTATTTATTTGTGCTATTACTCGTAATTTGATTATTTGTTACTATTTTGTTACTTACTGTTTATTTGTCTAACAATATTTAAAATATAAATTAATCTAGTAGCTTTTGGTGTCATAACCCTATTTATTGAGGTTAAATGTAACAAAGACAATGAAAACAATAACTATGCTTATTTTATAAGCCCATTTTCTTGTCTTTTACTTTTATTAATTTTTTGTTGTGGGGCCAGTGAAAATTTTGGCGGGGCAAGTAAAAATTTGAACCACTGGCCCGACCATGCCAGCAGAAAAAATCCTTAGCGTTGAGCTCTGTTATCTGAATATTTTGTTGATTGTCACCATTGTTAAGATACATACACTGACTCTTGATGTCTTTGTATGTCTATGATCCTGTCAAAATATTTACTGCATAATGACTTTATAAAATCTTTCAAATAGACATGTGCGATATTCGGTAATACAATATATCGTGATAATGAATATGCATGATATTGTCATTGCGGTAACTTCAAAATACTGTGAAATAATTATTTATAACGAATTATTCACATTTTTATAATACATTTTAAAAATACTTTTTTATGCTTCGTCAAAGGGACGTGCACTCAGATGAAAACAAGCCCGACGTGCACGAGAAGCACATGGCAGAACAAGTGAAGGAGACGCGCTGAATGAAACACGCTGAATGCGTTATTGTATTTAAATGTTCAGAGTTATTTTTGTTATAAGAAAAAGAGTTCTTAAACCTGTTATAGTATGACACCACTTTTTTGCATCTTATTTCAATACCGTGATAATACCGTATACTGTGATAAAAGCTTCAGCAATTATCGCAACATGAAAATTTGATAACATCACATGCCTACTTTCAAAATATCGAAGCACTGCTGGATTGTATGCAGTTGTATTTTAGGGCTACAATAAACAATGTGAAATTAATAACTAATATAATATAATAATTTAATAAGATATTAGACTCTGGTTGATTTCAAAAGTGAAAAATTATAATTTAAAGTTGTTTGAAAATGAATCAGGCCACCAATAAGTAGCCAACATCATCTGACCAGATTTTGTCTTGTTTGTTTGTTTGTTTTTTGTCATAACAAACGTGCTTTAGGAACACAGTTAAAACAGCCAGAGAACAACTAACGTACAAAAAAAAAAAAAAAAAGGGTTAAGAGCCCAACTAAAGCAAACACTGATTACCATAATGGTGAATGAAAAAAAAAAAAATATATATATATATATATATATATATATATATATATATATTATACACACACAGTGACCTCCACAAATATTGGCACCCTTAGTAAATATGAGCAAAGGTGGCTGTGAAAAAAAAAAATCTGCATTGTTTATCTTTTTGATCTTTCATTCAAAAAATTCACAAAATTCTAACCTTTCATTGAAAATGGGGGAAAAAGCTCATTATGAAATAAATGTTTTTCTCCAATACATGAATACATGTTTGCTACAATTATTGGCATCCCTAGAAATTCTTCTGAGTAAAATATCTCTGAAGTATATTCCCATTCACATTTACATTTTTTAACACACCAGGGTGACTAGGAGCATGAAATTGTGCAGCCATGACTTCCTGTTCCACAGGAGTACAAATATGTGTAAACACAAAGGACAAATCCCCTTAATCATTCATCACAATGAGAAAAACAAATAATATAGTTCTGATGTGCAGCAAAAGACCGTTGAGCTTCACAAAATAGAAAATGGGTATAAGAAAAAAGCTAACGCATTGAAAATCCCCATTTCCACCATCAGGGAAATAATTAAGAAGTTTCAATCAACTCAAGATGTTACAAATCTGCCTGGAAGAGGACGTGTGTCTAAATTGTCCTAATGTGCGGTGAGGAGGAGAGTTTGAGTGGCCAAAGACTCTCCAAGGATCACAGCTGGAGAATTGCAGAAATTAGTTGAGTCTTGAGTCTCAGAAAGCCTAAAAAAATGATCAAACAGCACCTACATCCCCATAAGCTGTTCGAGAGGGTTTCAAGAAACCGGCTTCTATGGTCAGATGAAACTAAAAAAAGAGCTTTTTGGCAGCAAACCCACCAGATGGGTTTGGTGCACACATGGATAAAAAGTACCCCATGCCCACGGTTAAATATGCTGCTGGATCTTTAATGCTGTGAGCCTATTTTTCTGCTGGAGGTCCTGGACATCTTGTTCAGATATATGGCATCATGGATTCTATCAAATACTAACAGATAAAAAATCAAAACCTGACCACTTCTGCTAGAAATCCAATAATGGGCAGTGGTTGGATCTTCCATCAGGACAATGATTCAAAACAAACATCAAAACCAACACAAAAATGTGTCACTGAGCACGAAATGAAGCTTCTGCCATGGCCATCCCAGTCCCCTGACCTGAACACTAAAGAAAATGAGTGGAGTGGAGTGAACTGAAGAGAAGAAGCACCAACATGGAGCTGGGAATATAAAGGATCTGGAGAGATTCTGTATGGAGGAATGGTCTCTGATCTCTCCTCAGGTGTTCTCCAAACTCATCAGGCATTATAGAAGAAGACTCAGAGCTGTTATCTTGGGAAAAGGACATTGCAATAATTGGGTGCCAATCATTGTGGCCAACATGGACTAGAGAAAAACATTTATTTCATAATGAGCTTTTCCACCCATTTTCAATTGTTTTACTTAAATCAAAGGTTAGAATTTTGTGATTTTTTTGAATGAAAGATCAAAAAGATAAACAATGCAGATTTATTTTCACAGCTGCCTTTGCTCATATTTACTAAGGGTGCCAATATTTGTGGAGGACACTGTATATATATATATATATATATATATATATACACACACACACAGAGTATAGAATCCAGCAAAACATAACTATACCAAATATAACTTGGAACAACATACCAGAAAAAAAGAAAAGGCAAAAATATCTATATTATTGCAGAATAATTGCTCACCTTATGACTGCTGTCATATATTTTAAAAGATGAGCCCACTAAATGGATTAATAAAAAAAGGAAAATGAAGTACAGAATCACTATAGTTAAGGTAGCGCAGCAGGAAATGAGCTCATAGTATCTTGTCTTGTCATGAGCCTCTAATTTAAGAAGATTGAGGTGGTTCATATTTTTATAGTAATATCATGACATACTGAAACAATCATGTTCATAAAGTTTATGTTAGTGGTATCATTATTTTTATGATGTCAGATGACACAAGAGTTGAATTATGTAGGTGTGAGCCATTAAGTGTAACGTGCTAAAAGTGGTGTGACGGTTTCCTGCATTTGCATGCCGTTCTTTACACCCCCGTGACAAGAGCTGTTTATGTTTATAATGTTTTCCTTGCACACAGCTAAAAAAGATGTGGTTTGTCATGTTATTCAATTATTCAATTCCCACTAGAAAAGCTCTGTCGAGATGGCTGGTATAATTATGTTTATACACCTGCTCGCGAGTTTGGAGAATTGCGTCTGGGACTTTAGAAAACCATTAAGAATAACCGAACATCAAAAAACAGTAGGTTAGGAGAAAAACACAAGTCAGAGACATAAAAGACCAATAAAAGCAAATGCCTGAAGCAGTGGCAACATTAACATGGCCTAAAAACTCAGCATGGACTTTTTCTAGCCTTCCAGGAGTGAAATGAATGCCGTGAAACAGGACTGCATCAAAATCCCAGTGTGAATTTAAGGTCGGAAACTAAAAAGAGACTTTGTTCTGCGGTGGCACGTGTGTGAATGTTTCACACTGAAAGCCACAGGGATGGGCACACTTTGGTGAAGCATAGGCAATGGCTGTAAGGCACATTTCGCGTCTCATATGGTATCACTGTACCTTGTCTTCCATTTCCACGTTGAAGATTGGAAAGCACATCTGGGAAATATGGCATTTCAACAGGAAAAACAAAAAAAATAAATTTGTGTTCTACACTGTGGAAATACCCAATGCCAAGATGTGATTCCCAACGACTGACCATGTGCCATCTTTGTTTCTGTGAAAATGGGTTTTGTCCTCTGAATCTGGAACTGCACAACACCATGAAACTCAATACAAACTTTCAGAGAATGTAGGAAGCATGGGAGAGGGGGACAACGTGAAAAGAACATGAAAATGAGAGGATCGGTGGCCAGGTATCACGTTAGGGATTGTCTGTGAGGAGAAGCCAGATGGTGAGGCAGTAAAGTAGAACAATGTGGAGGCATGTGCACCAGGCTCCAGGGATGGCAAAAGAACAATGAACATAGCAGAGAACTTCAAAAACAAGCCACCGTCTTACCAAGAGAGGCTGAACCTCCTCAAAAAGTCAGTCAAAATAAACAGATTAACTGTGGTTGTAACATTAATTGTTGTTTTAATCAATTCATTACTAATATGTACAGTAAAACTCTGATGCATATAATGTATAAAAATGATTTTGTTTGATATTTTTTTCTTTCATGTGCAGAAACCTTGGCCCTAGGCGTGTGGAATCATGAAATCCGGAGGAGCTCGATGTACCTCTGATGTGTAAATTGACCAGAATGAATATGCAAATGGTGTAACGTCATTTATTCCCGGCGTCTGAAAAAGGCAAAAGGGAGAAGAAATGAGATTCTCCTCCTTCAGAATAAATAGCTAATTGCTATCAGTGGTGAGCTTTCAAACTTGTAAACTTTCAATATCACTTCCGTGCGTCATCAAGCCTGTGGTTAACAGAAAAAGAAGCAAAAACAGAAACTAATAGAGACTTTTAAATTTAGCTAAATTATAGTAGAACTTCAGAAGAAGAAGTCAGCCGTTGTACGACAGAGCCATATCAATTTGCAGTAATGAAGAAGTATTACTAATGTTCATAATGATCATAGTTTGGAGATGGTGCTTTGCTCCATTTGTTTTAAGACTCAGAGAAGGGAGGGAATATATTCACATGTTAGCATAATGCAAACAAGGTTTGATGGTAAATGTACTATTATCATTTATTGTTACACCGTCTTAAAGGGAAGCAACATGACAAAATATAGACTGATTATAATTAATGAAGCTGTTATATATCAACTGACACCCACAACAGGCACTTGTGGTGTAAACAGCTTTGATAATTATAAATATGAGACATATACTTTAATTTAGCAAAAAAAAAAGAAAAAGAAAAAAAAAAAAAAAAAAATGGAGCTTTGCTATAAACAATAAAAGCAAAAGTTGAAGAAAACAATGAAAAAAATTACATTATAATAAACAACAGTTATTTTAAATATAATCTTTCGTTTTTGACAGGAAAAAAACAAATCTTATGAACTTTTGAATTGAAATATTGAACAAATTTTATTTTCATCTCACAGTTGCCAAGTCTAGGGTCCAATTAGTGAAAGATCTGGAAGTGCAATGTCAATGTTTCCAGTGTAGACACGATGTAAGACGTGCAAGTTTGATCAATATTAATTTACACATTAGCCTCTCTGGAAAATTCCCTGACGGAGCAGAACTACTCATCAAGATAAACTCCCAAAGATCTTGTTTAGACCTCTGTGTTTGCACCTAAAAATACGGAAATGGTTCCTGATCTGTTCCTGGATGCACACACATAGCTCTACTTCACTGATGTCGGCTGGCCACTGTCCAGCAGATAGTGTCCGAGTTTGCTCTGATAACACCGGAAAAAAATCGCAAAGGTGTAGAGAGCTGTGAAAAAATGGAAGGAAGGAAGGAAGGAAGGAAGAAAGGAAGGGAAAGATACCTACTAGATCAATCACTTGGCCTTATATTCCCCAGGGAGACTTGAAAAGATTGTGAATGGAAACATTTTTTTCTTACTTGAACTTATGCTAGTAAGATGAGACTAGAGAGACCTGAATCTTTCTCTCTTTGGCAGCCCTGGGGCTAAAGTGAGCCTGGAGGATGGCAATACACATTCAGTATTGTTTAGCTATGTGGAAGCAAAGGTGGAAAGGGAGCTGAACACAGGTGAAACACACAAATGATGCATCACTGCCGGCTTTAAGATTCTGTTGTGATATATTATGCCGGTTGAAATCACTGGCGGAGGATATTTGTGTGTGAGGTGGAGGTTAATCTGACTCCAGGCTGCTGACGCTAACATAAATCAAGCGTCTGCACTGACAGACTACTTGTGTGGTGGTTTGGGGCAGTAAGACAAGACAGGAAGACAGGGAGTATTTGAACAGAAACCTGTTACTGACAACCTAACCACCACTATGAGTCTATTGTGTGTTTTACATTTACTCACTGTAAACCCTAAAGGCCTTTGCACACTTAGTCCGAAATTTTCGCATGCGTGTTTTCGTATTCGCAATCCTAAAAATTCGTCACGCACAGAGACCTTGCACACTGAGTCCGATGCGTATTAATGAATGCGTTGCGAAAAAAATCGCAAAACAAATCGCAAAACAATACAAAATGAAGTCTTCAAGCAGTGAGCACGATTAGTTGTCTCCTCTTTTCTTAAAAAGAGAAAAAGAAAGAGGAAATATTGGGTCCATTCAATCCCGAGATTGCATAGAGAGAAAGGAGAATTCACCTCATCAAGGAGCTGCGGGATTATCCGAGCGTTTCAAAGTTTACTTCAAGATGTCAGTGGCTCTGTTTGATGCTTTACTACTGGCACAATCTGTCTTTATATTCGGTCTGTTTGTAGTCCTCACGTTGTTTGTCATTCAGTGCTGCTGTTTTGTGCTGTAGACCGGTGGTTCCCAAACCTGTCCTGGAGGACCCCCAGCCCTGCACATTTTCCATGTCTCCCTATTTCTGACACACCCATTCCAGGTCTTGCAGTCTCTACTAATGAGCACATGAGTTAAATCAGGTGTGATATATGAGGGAAACATACAAAATGTGCAGGGTTGGGGGTCCTCCAGGACAGGTTTGGGAACCACTGCTGTAGACGACGTGGATCAACTTGTCAGATGGCATTCTGGATTTTTGCGTTCGCGTACGGTGGCTCTGAATTGTCAAAACGTCTCTCAAAATGCGTGCCACGGATGCGAAAAAAGGGAGAAAATCGAACCTGATCCGAATATTTTTTTGACGGACAAAAGTTTCGGAGGCAGTGTGCAAACGCGATTGACATAACGTGAGGTCGAATTTATTTTTTAACGTGCGCAAGTTTCGCATGTGAATTTCGGACTTAGTGTGCAATGACCTTAACGCTCAAAATACTTCATTGGTTTGAGTAGGACAAACTTAAATTAAACAAATTAGTTCAGTTAAATTAACTGTTATGAGTATTTAGAACTTTCTTTTTCTTTTGAGTTCACAGAACTGACAAGTAAACTGAACTGTTTCGTTGTTTTGAGTTGTATAAACTAATTTCTTTTCATTTAGACTAACTTAAGTTTAGCTGAAGCTGAGCTGGGATTTTTCATTTCCAGCACACTTTCCCCATGACACTCGAAAGGGAGAGTAAATGCTAAAATTGAGTTTTATATAATGTTTTTGTGTAGGGGAGATTTAGTAGTGATCAATGCTTTGTTATGCTGCTTTAGAAGAGTTTCTGTTAACGTGGGTTTTTGGAGAGTTACCATCATGGTGACAAGTGGTGCATGTTGCTTGCTTTGAGAGCAGGTAAGTTACATGTTTTAAGTAGCAGTACTCATTCAGATCATTCAGTAAGTGCTATACCATGCAATTGTTAACATGTTAGCAAATTAGCAAGTTGACATTTTCTGAATTAGCTTGTTATAGATAGCAGAATATTTGTTGAGATAACCTGATCATTTTAAAATTAAATGTATAAATTAGTGTACTCAAATATTTCAAGTTAAGAACAATAAAAATGTATGAGTACAAAATAAAAATCTTACTTAAACTTTGAGTTTCTTAACTTAAAAAAAAAAAAAAAAATCCATTCAACGACTTATTAGGGTTTACAGAGAAGTAAATAACTAATTTGATTTGCAAGAACTCAAAATAAAAATGTATGAGCTAACTTAATACTTCAAGTTAGGAGCAATTAACATGCACGAGTACTACAAACTTAAAACCTGATAGTTCTGCTTACTTAAGATTGAGAACATCATAACTCAAAAAGATTTGATGTAACTGATTACTTCTTCTTTGAGTTAGCTCAACTTATTCGGGTTTACAGTATGGTTAACTGTGAAATAAATTAATCTTTCAAAATAAACTATCACTAAATAACTAACTAACTAGTGAAACATTTTGAAACAAAACATTGTTGACATTGTTGCTTGGAGACATGCAGATTTTCTGTCTAAAATGTAAGTTACTTCACATTAACTTCATTGAACGGTTTTTACAGTTATAACCTGCCTGTTCCAATGTTTGTTTGTTTTTTCCTTTTTTTCTTTACTATCAGTTTTGTCTAATTTAATGTCTTCTTGCCGAAAGAAAAAAAAAAAAAAAACTATAAATTTCTTTTAAAAGTATTAATTAAGCACCATTTGTGAAATATATTTCAAATTGTGCAGCTTGTTGAGGCAACGCAACTTTTTCTAAGCAATTTATACATGGCAGATGATAAAAGGAAGAAAAAAGCCCTAAGACTTACATTAAGAAGAAGGACCAGAGCCATAGGGTCCAAGATTTCATTTCATACTTGAGCTCTATTGACTTATAACAATGAGATACTACCCAAAAAGCATTCAGAACAAACTACCCTAGTATAATGAGTGCCACTTTTAAAACCTAGTTTGTTCAAAAAGACAAACTTTTAGGGTTAAAAATATAGGCTGCTGTTTTTTGAGGATGCCACCAGGGGCAGATGAATATTAAAGGAGGATAACAGTGATAGGAGACAAAACAGGAAGTTTTGCTGAAACTCTGAGTGACACTTGATACCATCTGACAGCTAGAACATGTTGTGTTATAAAGACTAAAACCCTCCTGAACATTCTTGAGCTTCTCTGTATAGATCCAGTTATTATCTCACTGGTAATTTGTGCATGTTGTTTGGAAAACCTCGGTAATGGCTGTTAGCTTCACGCTGTCAGGATGGAATACTAGTTGCACTGGAGTACCACACTTTTGTTCATTTTTAAATCCTATTGTTGTATCTCTACAGTTCCATCAGAGAGCTCAACCAGACTTGACTTCACACCCAGATGCATGACTGAAAGTTTTATGATGACTATGAAAATCCATTCTGCTAAGCCGAGACAAGGAGGGAGGAGACATGACGGATGTGTTTGCTATCACGGTACCCAAGGAAAAGGCAGCAAATAAAATTTTCATAATCTGGATTTCATCAGCAAAGCTTATCTCAGTAAGAAGAGAGCTTTTGTACATGCTGTCATTGTGTGTAATGCTGGAATATACATTCACACCAATACTTTCACCTATCAACACTTTAAAAATGTTAGTCATTTTACCGGAAAAAGACTTTTGTATTGTTTAGTTAATGTTTTATTGTATTATTTTGGTATTATGTGTTAAAGGATTAGTTCACTTTCAAATAAAATTTTCCTGATAATTTACTCACCCCCATGTCATCCAAGATGTTCATGTCCTTCTTTCTTCAGTCGAAAAGAAATTGAGGTTTTTGATGAAAACATTTTTCTCCATATAGTGGACTTCAATGGCCTTGAAGGTCAAAATTACAGTTTCAGTGCAGCTTCAAATGACTTTAAACGATACCAGACGAGTAATAAGAGTCGTATCTAGCAAAATGATCAGTCATTTTCAAAAAAAAATTAAATGTATATGCTTTATATAAACAAATGATCGCCTTCCAAGTGGCCAAAACCGCACTTTCGTATTCTTCAAAAAGCTTACGCTGTATGTCTTACGCCTTCCCTATTCAACTTACGGAAAAAATGGAACTGACCCTGCGTTCGTTCCGTAAGTTAAATAGGGAAGGCGTAGGACATACAGCGTAAGCTTTTTGAAGAATATGAAAGTGCGGTTTTGGCCACTTGGAAGGCGATCTCATTTGTTTATATAAAGCATACACATTTACATTTCTTTTGAAAATGACCGATCGTTTCGCTAGATAAGACCCTTATTCCTCATCTGGTATCATTTAAAACCCTTTGAAGCTGCACTGAAACTGCAATTTTGACCTTCAGCAGTAGAGTCCATTGAATTCCACTATAAAGAGAATAATCCTGGAATGTTTTCATCAAAAACCTTCATTTCTTTTTGACTGAGGAAAGGACATGGACATCTTGGATGACATGGGGGTGAGTAAATTATGAGCTAAATTTTATTTGAAAGTGAACTAATCCTTTAATATAGCTAATTGTTTGTGGAAACGTCAGTGTTAAACATGTAACTTCCTCACTGAAACTGCACAGCTACTTTCTATGTGCAAGTCTCAAAGGAAGAAGGTGAAGTTACTCCACAAATTGAGTCTAATTCAGTCTATTACAATTGTTTGCGCTGTACCCCTGTGCTTATTTTGGCAATCCGTGACAGCGGATCAGAGAGAAATGTCATAGGCGGTCGTTTAGTCTGTCACCCAAAAACAGTCAGTAGGTGTGACACCCTCATCCGAAATCGAGTTGGCTAGTGGGACGCCGCCTTAAGCAATTTCCTCACGACACCGCAACAAAGGCAAACGTATATCCTCACACACACAAAGACGCTTTCAATCTGGCACGAGTATACACCTTTCAATTTCCTCTCAGACACACAGCAGAGACAATCACACACACGCTCACACAATTCAGGCCTCAGGCAGCCTGTCAGCGGCAGCGTCTCTGCTCTAATAACAGAGCTCATTGAAGCATAATTGAAAATGACTTTGGAGAATTGCCACATTAAGGGAGCATGGTGGATATCTGCAGGTGTTGAGGAGAATTGTGTTCGAGAAAAATAGAGAGAGAAAGAGATGAAAGCGGTGGAGGGGTTTCCCGACAGACGCCGAGAAGAAGCCAAATGCGGAAAAGGAGGGTGATAGGGAGGAACAGAAAGGAATAGAGAGTGGATAAATAATAGAACTCGAGCATTTACATTTATAGATGGCCCGCAACCGGCAAGGACGTTCCCTTCTCTTCCGTCATGCACTGAAGGTGACCTCAAGAAATGAGACACATCTTTCAGGGGAGAGATAGAGAGAGGTGAGATGAGGAGAAGGGGAAAACAATGATGCACGGTTTGCTAAAACGACAGCTCTCCTGCAGATGTGCATTTGCGAGGTGTTTCGGATGTCTAATATGAATGCTGAAGCAAAGCTCTTCACGCTGCCAACACGAAGGTCAGAGAGCTCCAAAAACAAAGCACTAAAACACAGGGACCAAAATAATACATACAAGTGCAAAAATATGGAGGAAAAAAACTAAAGTGGGTCAGAACCAGCATGTACACTGAAAAAAAAATTACGTAAACACTAAAAAAGTATTTAAAGTTACTTTTAAAATGTACTCCAATAACTGTTGCAGATGTAGGGGAGCAAACACCCTCTACTATTCACTACAAGCAGAAATAAACTCACCACGGGTCATGACCCTTTCCTTAGAGTCTGTAAAAAGATCAATTAAGCATAATTTGTACATAATAAAATGCACGTTAAGGGCAAAAGGTCACACAGGTTACATAATAAATGCTGCTTTTTTGACTCATATCCAAGTTCAGCACCATACTCTTCAAATGTCTGGAGCAGTTTCTTGACTTGCAGGTCAAAATGTCAGAGGTTGTTGGTCTCTCGCAGTCAGAACATATTTAGGGTGCTTTCACATTAGCACTTTTGGTGCGCACTCGGGTTCAATTGACGTCAGAGTTTGGTATGTTTGGATGATGTGAACGGTGTAGACAGCTGCTGGTTTGATGACGCAAACGAACCGCGGGTCGGACCCAAATAATATAATATGAACACAGTCCAGTGGGAGCAGGGGAGGGGGGAGCAATCGAACTCGGATTCGGTCCAGGCAATCGAACCAAGTGTGAAAGCACCCTTAAACAGGAAAAGATCGACTTGACCAACATGTAAAGCAACTAAAGCAGAGTTTGTTGTGTTTTTACACTCAATTTGGGGTGGTTTTCCAAAATGGATTAAATAACATATGGACAATAATAGAATGTTGGGAAACACTTTAGAATAATGGTCTGTCATTAATAGGTAACTACACTCTAAAAAATGCTGGGTCAAAAACAACCCAAGTTGGGTTGAAAATGGACAAACCCAGCAATTGGGTTGTTTTGACCCAGTGGTTGGGTTAAATGTTTGTCCTACATGCTGAGCAGTTTTATTTAACCCAAATATTGTTTAAAAATTACTGTATGGCTGGTTTAAAATTAACCCAAAATATGTTGGAAATTAATGTTTATTAATATGTTTAATAAATGGACATTTATTAATAAGTTTAATTAACAATAAACATTTAGTAAATTGCTTATTAACAAATGTTCACCTTTTGATTATTATTGTTGCCTCTAGTAATTATGTGTCTGATTTTTAATTTCCAACATATTTTGGGTTCATTTTAATCCAGACATACAGTAATTTTTAAACAATAGTTGAGTTAAATAAAACTACCCAGCATGTTAGGCAAACATTTAACCCAACTGCTGGGTTAAAACAACCCAATCACTGGGTTTGTCCATTTTCAACCCAACTTGAGTTGTTTTTGACCCAGCTATTTTTTAGAGTGTATGCAGGAAGTAATGTGGGACATGTGAGCAGTAACTCTTCAGCTACTACTATTAACTAATATAGAAACAAGATTAACTAATTAGCAAATAGAAAATTTAGGACTGAGATAGCTCCATAATCAATGATTACTGAATGAGATTAGCTTCATTAAGAACTATTAACTATGACAAATTATAAAGACTTACCAATTAATTACTAATCACAACATTAACATGCGTTTGAGACAGATGCAAATGTCTTCAGGGCAGTTGCGATAACAGCAATATTGTAATATCTTGATACCAACAAGCCAACCACAGAGGAATGCAAGCAACCATCACAACTGCAAAGTTCACGTTTGTTTCTATTTTTCAAAAGGTT
Source organism: Megalobrama amblycephala (assembly GCF_018812025.1). Lineage (NCBI taxonomy): Eukaryota > Metazoa > Chordata > Actinopteri > Cypriniformes > Xenocyprididae > Megalobrama > Megalobrama amblycephala. Next base: position 19,500,704 of record NC_063050.1, read on the forward strand.
ATGGCCTTCTTGTTTTACACTTCATGCATGTGTATTGAATGTAAAATAAGTTAATGACAACAAGTAACAATTCCACCAACTGGCTTTTAATTAAGACTCTGTGTATCATTGTGATTTGTACAGAGGCTCCGTATATTTGCACTAAACAAGCCTAAACAGACAGGAGTGAGAGAGAGAGATCAACTGAGCGTATGTGATTACCTGCATCTGTCCTTCTCCAGGTCAAGTCATATATTCGTGAAAAAAAAAAGTTCTTTGTTGTAGCATCCTTTCAACATTTAAAGGTATTTCCCATGAATGGCATAAAGCAACAGCTTCAGCGTTAACCCGGTGATGCATTGCTGGTCGGTTGAGCCTGGTAAAGTGGTGCTCAAAGTTAAAATCATTTCAACACCTTGATTCATTAAAGGGTTAGTTCACCCAAAAATTAAAATTCTGTCATTTATTACTTACTCTCATGCCGTTCCACACCCGTAAGACCTTCGTTAATCATCGGAACAAAAATTAAGATATTTTATTTGAAATCCGATGGCTCTGCGAGACCTCCATAGGGAGCAATAACATTTTCTCTCTCAAGATCCATAAAGGTACTAAAAACACATCTAAATCGGTTCATGTGAGTACAGTTGTTCAATATTAATATTATAAAGCGAAGAGAATATTTTTGGTGCGCAAAAAAAAACAAAATAACGACTTATATAGTGATGGCCGATTTCAAAACACTGCTTCATGAAGCTTCGGAGCAAAATGAATCAGCGTGTCGAATCATGATTCGGATCGCGTGTGAAACAGCCAAACTGCTGAAATCTTGTGACTTTGGCGCTCCGAACCGCTGATTTGACACGCTGATTCATTATGCTCCGAAGCTTCCTGAAGCAGTGTTTTGAAATCGGCCATCACTATACAAGTCGTTATTTATTTATTTTTTTTGGCGCACCAAAAATATTCTTGTCGCTTTATAATATTAATATTGAACCAATGTACTCACATGAACTGATTTAGATGTGTTTTTAGTACCTTTATGGATCTTGAGAGAGGAAATGTCATTGATCCCTATGCAGGCCTCACAGAGCCATTGGATTTCAACTAAAAACTTGTTTTCAACTTGTTCCGAAGATTTACGAAGGTCTTACGGGTGTGGAACGGCATGAGGGTGAGTAATAAATTACAGAATTTTCATTTTTTGGGTGAACTAACCCTTTAATGAACGAATCTGCATTTTTGAACGTATTAGTTGAATGAACAGTTAAATGAAAGACAGTCAAAGACAGTCCCTTGCCGCCACCTAGTGGAGTAACAATGTAGCCTGCGCTGACTGAAAACCTGTCTAGAACTCGCAGTCAAAGCCTCTCCTCCACTCAGATTCGAGGATCGGAAATAACTGTTATACATATAATAATAGCCCAACAAGCTAATTGTCAGGTTTTTGTTCTGTTAGGTGGGCTCTTATTTTGACATTCTGTTTTGTTTCCTTTAGTTCCTGTTTCCCCGCTCTGTTTAGTTTCGGTTTCATTGGTTACTGATTATGTCCTCGTTCGTTGCTATAGTTACGTATTAGTTTCACATGTCTAGTTTACTTTACAGCCCTGTGTTTCAGTTGTTCTTGGTCAGTTCTCGTTTATACATTGTATGGTTTGCGTTATTCTCCTGCATGTTCATTCAGAGTGTTTGGATTATTAATAAAGCTTGTTTTGTTTTTGAATCTCCGTCTTCATGCCTGCTGGCCACATCGTAACTATTTATATAGCATTATATAGCATTTATATAGCATTTTTTTCCCTTTTTTTTTTTTTTTTCTGAACACAGTCATAAAATGCATCACTACATTTCTCAGGAGTTACCTAGTCTAGAACTACTAGTGATGTGGACCATTATTTCGCTTTAAAATAATGGTCAAGATCACTAGTAGTTCATGAAGAGTGACTAGGTAACACTTGACTAATTAGGATTTTTTTTGTTGTTATTTTACTACTTATTGATTTGTTAATCTTGTTTCTATATTAGTAAAGAGTAGCCGAAGTGTTAATGTAATACTGCTCATTTGACCTGCATTACTTGACCTGCATAGTTACCTATTAATGATGGACCATTATTCTAAAGTGTTACGTATTCGATAGTGTAGTGTGTTAAAAAAAAAAACATTTAATTCAAATAATTGTGTATTTCTGCTCATTATTTTAAAGACTAAACAAAGCATGAATATACAGTTTTGCTTGTAAATATCTAGTTTTCTTATTGCCAATTGTTCAAACCAATCACAGATTTATTGCCACTATCCTGACAAACTCTGGTAAATCAGGTTATTTGTTCCTCAAACTGGTACCTGGTCACATGACTTTCCTGGTGGACTGACAAAAAAAACAACGTGCCCATACTACAGAAATTGCGTTATACCAGCCAATCAGATTACAGTTTTCCCGGCTGATTTAATATCCATCTGATGGTCTGTGATCAGACTGTAGGCAGACTGCCTGAGGCTGAGACTTGAAGATAAACAAAATCAATACGGCATAGCGAAGCAATTCTTTTGCTATGATTTAGAATCAATATACTTAAGTATCAATACTTGAAACCATTATTATGACTATTATTATAATGCAGCGATTAGATTTTTTTTTTTTTCAGGTAGGCCAACTTATGTAAAAATCATTTGCTTCTTATTTAATAGTTCAATAATGTTTTAAAGTGAAATTGATGGCATAGGTTGACCTAATTTGTTTGTTCAGTAATAGAGATAAAAAGATCAAATGTGCAAAACAATGTATTATTTGCAAGCAATCTATCTATCTATCTATCTATCTATCTATCTATCTATCTATCTATCTATCTATCTATCTATCTATCTATCTGTTTGTCTGTTTGTATGCTTGTCTATCTATTTATAGACAGCATGACTACAACTAAACTCCTTACTAGTGACATCTTTCTCAATCGCACATCTTGTCAAGCATGCAGAAAATCCTCTCTAGACCTTCCTTTTCTCACAATGAACTTCAAGAAAGCTTTTATGCTCAGAAATGAATCTTTAAAATAAAAGAAGTATAAAAGTTTGACATTTCCACAAGGCACTATTACTCTTGCATGAGAACTGAGACACTCTCAGGTCGCAGCCAGAAGGACAAACATCGGTTGCGCACACACGCTGATGCTAGCTAGGGAACTAAATGGGGATCAGACTCTGGTCAATTCAGGATCATCCCCGGCATGTCAACATCCAAAAACATGGAGCTGGGAAGAGAGACAATGAGCTCCATGTCTTTTGTATAATCCATTTCTAGTTTCAAGACGTCTGTTTTCTGTTTTCTTACATATAGCAGAGAGTGGATCTGAATATGGAGAGGGGAGGGATTTGTCGATCACCGATGCACAGACATGGACACTTCCTCTCAGGACAAGAAGACTGATATAAGGTGACATCTCCATGTCATGAGAATTCAGGTCTGTGAGAGTGTAAATGCGTGTTTCTGACTTTATATGTAGAAAATGGGGCATGAGGATGGTAAGTAACAAGAGAAAACTTTCATACAGGGCTGACCTTTGAGTTTGAGATGACCGGTTGACTGTATGTAACGTAGGCCAGTAAGAGTGTGTAAACCTCACTACTCTAGCATCAGTCACTAGCTTGCCTCTTGAAGCCAGAGGCTGCGGTCTTTAGCGTCCTTGTTAGAACGCCCACGTCCCTTGCCGAAGCACAGGTTCGAATCCCGCTCGAAGTGGGCTGAGTATGACCGGTTAAATTTGGTGCCGTGACCCGGATGGGTGTGAGGTTTAGGGGGGTGAGTGTAACGAAGGCCAGATAGTAAGACCGAGTAAACCTCACTCCCTTGATCTCAAGAAGCACACTAGTGACTGACACTAGAGGCTGCCATCTTTAGTGTCTTTGTTAGAGCTCCTCCGTCCTATGCTGGAGCACAGGTTCGAATCCCACTCAAAGCGGGTCGAGTAGGACCGGTTACATTTGGTACCATGACCCAGATGGGTGTGAAGTTTAGGGGGGTGAGTGTAACGAAGGACAGATAGTTAGAGCGAGTAAACCTCACTCCCCTGATCTCAAGAAGGGCACTAGTGACTGACACTAGAGGCTGTGGTCTTTAATGTCCTTGTTAGAGCCTGCCTCCCATGTTGGTTCAAATCCCGCTCGGAGTGGGTCGAGTAGGACCGGTTACATGAACATATAAAATGTACAGAAGTTTAGTATAGTATAGTATACATATAGTAAGCATAAGATGAGGGAATCTGCCCTTTTAGGTGAGCATTTACTGCTAAATTATAAGATATTTAGAAACAAGTTTAGCTTTGCATTATGCTCATCCAATACATTATTAAAATAACTAAATTAAACCATTGCTATAGCACAAATTCTTGCCCTACCACTCTGTAAAAATTTAGTTGAATAATTGAATAAAGACTAATCAAACAGCATGCCAGTCAAAGACATACATCTGACTCACACTATGAATCATATATAGGCCTTTATTTTTAATTCATGACATGAGCAGTAAACTATAAATTCAGATCAATCATTCCACTTAAAGTATTTGGCCTTCAGGTTGTAATGAATAATGAACATGTTTGAAATGTACATCTAATTTGTGAAATTATTAAATAACATGAACTGCAATAATTATTGCATTAAATAATAAAAATAAAAGCAACATCACTTCTTCACTGCCTGAATGTCTAAATGTAACTTTTGATGTGCCGAAAATTGTATTGTACAAATATAAATAACTGTGTCCACATATCACCATTAACAACTTTTGAAACTCCAAGAAAAAATAAACAGTTCATATTGTCCACTGACAAAAATTACATTATTTAACCTCAAAATTGTTCAGATGGAACAAATCTTGTAAATGAAAAGTTAAGATTAATTAGAGCATAACCAGATGTGATTTAGTTTTTACTTTATTAATTTGATCAAAGAAATAGTCTTGTTGAGCATCAGAGACTTATTCTTGACAAAAAAAAAAAAAAAAACATTTAAAAAAAAAATCGACCACAATTTTTTAAATTGTAGATTACATATGAAATTACTACTGTTTAGAGAAAAATAAACCTAAATGTTCTGCATGCTTACTTTTCATAATTCTAATAATAAGAACTTAAGTGAGCAATTACAGTCCTTCAAAATCCTCTCCAACCTTTTCTCCCACATCCTGTGATCCTATTACACCCCAACACATAAGTGAAATACATGCAGTATTCACATGAATGATTTAACAACAAGAAAAGATGCAACACGCCAAGCCCTGCTAACGAAAAATGAGTGTTCATTACTGTGGATGAGGCTCTCTGCTAGTGGACTATGTTGGCTGAGACAGAAAGAGAAAACTGTGATTTATATTTGTCTGGATTTTTTTCTGTCTGTGACACCTAAATCATTCAGCAAATGAGTAGCACCCCAATGCTATTGTTTCTTTTGGCTCCTTTGCTCATGCTCAGTCTTTGGGAGGTAGAATAGAAGAGTAGACTCCAATATTAGGACTATCATTTTCTCTCTCCTTCCTTTCTCCCAGCATTTCTTCTGTTTTTAGGGGGGGTGTTTGATAGTATGTTCACACAGACTCTCACATCCTCATTAAAATTGGCAGTGTGTTTCAAAGGAGTTTGGTTGGTGTTCGAAAAGGCAGAGCTCTGCAAAAGAACCACCCTCCAAGTGCAACCAAAAGATTTCATTTTCATCCCTTCATTCTTATTTCAGTGTCCAAAACGCACATGTGAGTAAGTTCAGCTAACTCAGAGTATGTTCACGGTTAACACACAAGACATTCTCAACAGAGCAGCGAATCCATAAGTCACCATGAAAATGGAAGCTAAGAAAAAGCAAGCCATACTACTTATTTCTTCTTCTTTTGTTTAATGGCTATTTACACTTAATGCTTATCACCACCTATTTGGTGGTTGTCTTTTCATTTAATAATATTTAATCACTGTGAATAAGTACTATATTGTTTCTTTGATGCTAATTATATAATAAAAAGAAAGACTGAAACTAAATAAGAGCCTGTGCTTGCAAAGATAACATGGCTGTATAAGTTTATTTTTTGTTTAGTCATTTTGCTTCCACATTGCTTGAAATTTTATAAATATTCGCCCAACGGTTCTGTGTATCACTACACAACACCCTTAGCAACCACTCTTAGCAACGTAAACTGTTCTTATTGATATTGTTCATTGAAACGTACTGTATTATGTACTGTATTATGTACTGTATTATGTAGAAGAGTATTGTGAGAAAGAGATCGAGTAAGCGAGTTTATTACCTGCATTCAGATTTAGCATTTTCCTTCAGGTCAGTCCTATGTTCATAATAAAACATCTGTTTAAATGTCCGATGTATTATCTTGTCCTTTTAACATTTAAGGGGTTTTCCCGTGACTGACAGTGCTAGGCAAAGCATTTGTCAGTTGTGTCTTGTTCCGTGTTCACAACAATTCAGTCTTTTCAATATATCAGTCTTCGCTACCGACTGACACACTCATAAAGACAGTCTTTGTCGCCATCTAATGGCGTAATAATGTAACTTCTGTTGTTGTTCACGGTCAGGGACTATTTTTTTCTGGCGAAAGGAAGGCTTTTAGTAAGAGTTTACTTCATGAAAGTTGCATTGTTACATATTTTTGGCTTTTATATTTGTATTGTGTGGTAACTATTTTATAAAAGCAATAAAGTACTCGAGGCTAGTGCTGCACAGCCTCTCATACCTTTGATCTCCATATCCATTTACATATATTATATATATCTTCCAAGGGGTTTTTTCCCTCCTAGGACTTTTT